>NC_045444.1:60927023-61222599 GCF_002776525.5 Piliocolobus tephrosceles
TTTACTGTCAGTCACAAAAATTCAAACTTTCAAGTGAAAATAAGAATTCGAGGAAACTTGTATCCACCACCATGACCTTGACAGTGTGTTAATATTTAAAGACTTTTCCCATGAGATCGATGGTGATATTAAAGAAGATGATTCTAAGAAATACTGCATGATGAAATGTGTTAACATTCACAAGATTTACATAAATCAATGAACTAATATTTTTGAAATGATGAATGTATGATAACACAGTATCATGTGTGGGCAAAAGATCCAGTCAAATACAAGATAGAACAGTAGATTATAATGTACCAGAGTAAAAATGTCATTTGATATGGTTTCAAAGTCTACATTGCAATTGACCTTTAAGAAACTACCACTTGTCAAGTGTTAGTGTAGCATCAAAGACAGATATCCATAACTATTTGAAAAGATTATTAAAACACTGCCCTTTTTTCCAACTATATATCTGTATAAGGCCAGATTTTCTTCATATATCTCAAACAAAACAATATATTTCAAAAGATGACTGCAAATAGAGAATCTAGCTCTCTCCTAAGTCAGACATTAAAGAGTTTATAAAAATGTAAAAGAATGGTTCTTACTACATTTAAAAATACAGTCATTTTTCATAAAATGTGTTATCTATGTTAACATGTAATTATTTTTAATTGATAATTTTTTAAAACTTCTCAATTTTAATTTCAAATTCAGTAAACAGCAACACATATAACCCACATAACAAATGCACCTTAGGATTCTCAATGTTGAAGAATATAAATGGATCCTGAGATTTAAAAGTTTGAAAACCACTGACTTAAAACAATAACTAGAACACAACAGTAAATTATGTTGCACTGAACACTTACAATGTGCCAGTCTCTTGTTAACTGTTTTTATACTTATTTCATTTATGTCTCAAAACAATGTTATAAGGTATTATTACTATTACCATTTTATGAATGAAAAAAACAGTAATTGAGAGGGATCAAGGTACCTGTTTAAAGTCACAAGGAGCAGAGCCAGTCCTTGAACCAAGATCATGTGCCTCCAGATCACATACTCCTGACCAAAACTGATAGTATAATAAAGGGATGCTAAGTTAGAAACAAGGCAAAAAGTGCCATGCCAGGTGACTACATCTAAAAATATCAAGGCAATAAGTAGCCAAAATACAAAGCCAAATGAATTGGGGATTGAAGGGAGATAACCTAAGCCAGCTAATATGAGCAGGAGAAAGGCCAGGACAACTTCTCAGAGGCAGATGCAGATGGTTGAGGAAATACTTCAAGTACAGTCCACAAGGGCCAGACAACTATCACTAGGCTAAACAATGCAATAATAACCCTGAAGTATCTGGCTTCAAGCGTAGCTTCCAGGACAACAAACTGGTATCCCTTATAGTCAGGTTCATTCGTGATGCTATTAAAGTCTTCTCCTTGCTGCTACGGGTTTCTTTGTAGCTCAAGCTTGAGTATAACCTTCAATGAAATGTTTAGGATGTTCTCTGGTTCCCATGTCCAAAAAGAGTTGACATCTCATTAAAACCATCAAGTCCAAGAAATATCTTCTCTCTGACCCATGGCAGGGTGCTATCCTGATGCTTCATCACTCCAATAAGCTTAGTGACAAGACAGACACTTACTGTCTGTATCTCAAGAAGGAGTCCTGTAAGGTCAAGAACAGTAATCCCTTACCCAATTTCAAATTCCCCTAAGCTAAACATTCCTGCTAGAATATGCAGACAGACTTTCTAAAATCTTGGAATTTACACTTTCTGTAATATTTAGTCTATGAATCACTTTGTTGGGGATGAATAATAAATGAGTGATCTGGGATTGGGAAGAAAAAAAGAAGGTGAAGTGGGTGGCAGAGCAGTAGTCGTAGTTTGAGCTATGCAGCATTCAGACAATGGAAGTTGGGGCAAAGAAAGTAAAGTGAGATCTTGGAACTGTCCTCCTCACTCACTCTATTAGGAGGGAGGGAGGGAGGCCATAAAGTCAGGTTGATTCAGTGCCAAGGCTAAGTGTTATCACGTAAGGAATTATACTACATAACCCCATCAGAGAGAATGTTTTAAAAATTCTGACTTAGCTATGCAAAATAGAAAATATAACCCCTTAGTATGCATAATATCTGAATCCATGGAAAAAGTAAATTTATAAACATATTCTCCAAATTTTAAATGAGGGAGACCCTGAAAAGTTCCTAATATAATCACTGATATTCTCTTTTTCTAGTATTCTATTCTCATTTTATATCAGCAGATACAAAAAGAAAATTAAGAGGGCTTTCATAGCCTTACTAGTGACCTAGGATCACCCTAACACTGTTTTTGCCTTGAACCCTTCAGTAATTCAACCACAAATTCTTCCACACTGGGTCATCATAGTAAAAGTCTGAGAGTTAGAAAGAGAATGCTGTATAACAATGATTATGCTCACTGGTATTTTCCACAGTTGAATGGGCAAGTGGGCAATCTGCATGCCTCCTTCCTACTACAGCCCATGCTTCAACATATGATATGCAGAATTATCTTGACAACATTTTGCCAGATCATGAAACAGAAAACATACATATGAACACAGTTATTCAGTGTTTTAGATGCCACAGAGCACTGGAAATCTTCCTGATGATATCAATAGGCCAACTCAGGCTGCTGGAAGCCCATTCACAAAACATGTTTTTTTCAGGAAGGGCAGAAACCTAGGCAGGAGGTGACAAAATATACATCAAGGCCAGGGAAAAAAACTAATGACTGAAAGTAAGTTATGGGATATTTCTCCATGCACAAGCAAAACAAGGGAAGACAAAGTGATGAAGAAGCAGCAGCAAAAGCAAGCAAAAGATGAAGGATGCCTGGGCACTTCACTTCTGGGTGCTCAGGAGGAAGACAAGTTAGACATTTTCAGCCAGGTTGATGTGAGTTTCAGGATTGATGATGTGGACCCACCTCACTTTGTGCTGCCAGCTTTGGCAGTGCAGGACAGCAGTTAGAAGTGTGGGCCCTGGAAGTCTGGAAACCTGCCTGTACCAAACCTGCCTGGAAACCTAATTGTGAGTCTGACCCCGGGCATGTCAGTTGGACAAATGAATATTAGCTATTGTTATCGTTATTATTATTACCATCAAAAAACCTTTTAACTTTATTCCTGAAGTATCTGACATTAAGGAAATTTCCAGGGAAAGAAATATAGATGTAACTAGAAAGCAATATGAATAAATATGTGAATTAAAGTAGTACAAGGTATCTCTTATATGAACATATGTAAACAGAATACCTAGAAGTCTCAAGATATCACACTTTAAAGAATTTTCCAAAATGCCCTTATTTAGAAAATATTACTTCTTTTTTTCCCATTTCCACTTAGGACTCAGAATACTGTGACAATACCAAACATACTTCACATATGAAATGTTATAGTCCAATAGGTTTACCAAAATGGAAAGGTGGATAATCGGTTTGTTTTTAAATATTCAAATGGAGTCTTCTTTTGTTTAACTCCAGACTTGATGTGGCCTTCTAATAAGCAATATTATTTGTTATTCAAAGAGCATTCTGAGTGATTTATGTCATGCAGCTGTGAACAAGCATTTTGTTGAAAATATCGTCTGCATGCTTTACTGCACTAACATTGTTGGAATGCCCGCAAGGATGTTGAATACTAGGAATTGAAAAGCAAAAGGTCACTGTCACTGGAAAATGAAAAAATTATCTGATTCAAACCCACATCAAGCACAGACAAATGACAGCAATGAAAAAAACATTTTCATGTGCTTTTATCAGTCTATAAGAGAGAATTATTTATCTCTAATAAGACTTTTCAAATTCCCATAATATACCAAAAAAAATGAATTTTTACTGTTCACAAGTGACAATTAGATCAAATTGTTTTCTCATAAATTTTTAAATACTGGCCTACTCTTCAAAGTCAAGGCAAATATGCTAGTAGTAAATGTTTTCCCAGCACCAATAAAATGTTCAAAAATAAGGGTAATAATAAAGGTAAATAAAATAAAGGTAAGAGTAATATACTTTTGTTCATATCATGAATAAACACAAACATGAGACTGGTTTCCTTCATGCACATATAATATATATGAAATAAATTCAGAAAACTTGAGTTCTCAGTATATATGCCTGTAACTTTTAAGTTCTGATTTTCTGCAAACAGGCCATAAGAAACGATTTTTAAAAAAACAAAAACAAAAACACACACACACACAAAGAACAAATTGACACAAGCTAAATCGCCCACTGGGGTCAACTGTTGTAGCAATCTTGCCTAACAGACAAGGAAAATAATTTATGCATTTTACTGCTAAATGTAACATTTTCTGAAAGCATAAGAACTTCTTAGAAAACCCCTTGGTGGCCAAAAACTGCATATTATTAACTTCACCATTTTATTCCTCTACTGCTCAGTAGCAAAAAGCTGACACAATCATAAATAAGCTAAACTAATAATTTAAAAATATGTATTTATAGTATAAATGCAAGTACTTCCTCTAAAAGGGACAAGTACTGGGGGGAAATGGTTCTTTACATGTGTTTGAGAATCAAATTTTTAAAATATCCAAGCCTACAAAAACATTGAAAGAATAGTACAAGAAATCAGTATTCTTTCATCTAAATTCACTAACTGTTAGTACTTTGTCCTATTTGTTCTCCCCTCTCTACATTACACCCTCCCCAAGCACTTCAAAGTAAGCAGCAGACATGCAACACTTCACCTTTAAATCTTTCAGCACATACCTACTGAAAAAACAAGAACTTTCTCCTATATAACCACGAAAACATTATCACACCCAAGAAATTAACCCTCTGTGCCTGGAAGAGCAGTCATTACCATTTACCAACCAGGTCCATAAACTCTTTTAATTTATATAAATTTTAGCCAGGCAAAAAAAAAAAAAAAAAGAAGAAAAAACAGAAGCAATGATAAGCTAGAATCTATTTGATATAAACTAGATGTATTTGAAGCCTGGAATCAGTATTTACATAAATGGGTATATCCCAGGTTCATACATGACAGAATTAATGAGCAGTTAGTTGATGAGACTTCAAATAATGCTGCCCACCTGGGGTATGTATCTTTAAAACAAACAAAAAAATATATAGAATAAGATTTCAGCTTTCCTGTTTAAATTTTTATTAAAATTTCTGCCATGTTACGTTTCACTATCCTTTTATTACATCTGTAAATCATTCATAAAATGACTTCAAATTTATATAAATAGGCTGGAGTGCAATGGCGTGATAGCTCACTGCAACCTCTGTCTCCCAGGTTCAAGCAGTTCTCCTGCCTCAGCCTCCCAAGTAGTTGGGATCACAGGTGCCCACCATCATGCCGGGCTAATTTTTTGTATTTTTAGTAGAGATGGGGTTTCACCATGTTGGCCAACCTGGTCTTGAACTCCTGACCTCAGGTAATCTGTCCACCTCGGCCTCCCAAAGTGCTGGATTACAGGCATGAACCACGGCACCCAGCTGCTTCTGGTTCTTCTGCTTGCACTTACCCTGTCAAAATGCAATCAAGATTCCAGACTTCAAAAGTATCTTCATTAAGTTCTAGCTTATCATTATTTCTGGTTTCTCTTCTTGCACTTGCATCTTCAAAACAGAATACCTTAAAGAACTCAGATGGCTTATAATTTTGTTAAAGAAAGGACAGCCATCTTCTTTGCTCCATAATTGCAAGATATTTTCATTTTTAGATTTATAAAAACCAATTAAACTGATCAATCCAATAAATTTGTTCATTTCTATATCACTCATTTCCTTCCAGTCATTGTTATACACATACTTGTCTTTGGCATTTGTCCACTAAATAACTGCATCAAGTATATTCCGGCGCACAAACATCATAAAAGATGAAAAAATACTGTCAATGGTCCTATTAGCAAACGGGATGGTCCAGCATCTTGCTGCAATAAAATCCTTCCTGTCGAATGACTACATGAGTTTGAATACTATTTCTCCTTCTGTTCTTAGACACATTGTTCACTGTCAGTTCTTGAGTTTGATGAAATTCACCTTCGACAAGTAGGTTGGCAAACTTTTGTGAAGTTTCACAAAGTAGATATTTTAGGCTGGCAAAACAAACCATCTCTGTCTCAATGACTGAACCCTGCCTTTGTAGCAGAAAAGCAGCCATAGACAATATGTAAATGAGTGGGCATGGCTTTCCTGATAAAACTTTGGCCAGCTTGTCAAACCTAGACCTAGGATATCATCATCTGGCAATTTATACTGACATTTTTTCTATATAATCAATTTAACCATTATCATTAGAGTCTAGAGTGCCATTATCTGTTCATCTGATTTATCTAATAATTAGAAAAATCTTCCTCTGTCAAAGAATTTCTGTTTGCCAATATGGGCTGAAAATAAACAATTACAAATTTTCAACTGTGTTTAACAAAGTGTATTCAATGAAAATTTAACAACAAAGACAGTGTCTTCAGGCAGCTTTTATACCTTGTTAAAGATGATGCAATACCCTAGGCAATGCAATAAGAAAACTGAAGGATGACACAATCGGATCATGTATTTCACAAACATGCAATTCTTTTGTTTGATTTTTATGTTAGTCTTTTTACTTGTAGTATAATTTGGAGTAATTGATAAGCAATGAGCAAATAATTCCTAGGATGATGGAGTGTCAAAATGTTTCAGGATAAGATCACTAAAATCCCTTCATGAGACTTACATTTCTAAACGGACCCGTGGGTAATTGCAAGATATAATGACTTTTGGCTGCTCCAATGGTAGTGGGTTATCAGAATTTATTAACATTCGTGTCACTAAAGTTGATATATAACCCCCCATTGCTAAATTTGACTGGCTTTAAAATGAACAAATAAATAAAAGGTTTAAAAGATACAATGCGCCGGGCGTGGTGGCTCAAGCCTGTAAACCCGGCACTTTGGGAGGCCGAGACGGGCGGACCACGAGGTCAGGAGATCGAGACCATCCTGGCTAACATGGTGAAACCCCATCTCTACTAAAAAAAAATACAAAAAACTAGCCGGGCGCGGTGGTGGGCACCTGTAGTCCCAGCTACTCGGGAGGCTGAGGCAGGAGAATGGCGTAAACCCCGGAGGCGCAGCTTGCAGTGAGCTGAGATCTGGCCACTGCACTCCAGCCTGGGCGACAGAGCGAGACTCCGTCTCAAAAAAAAAAAAAAAAAGATACAATGACTTTCATTCTATTAAAAACAGGTAAATTGTTTTCTTTGTTCTATGGAAGACTTCTAAGACAAAATAAAAGTAATGAAATGTCAAACTATATAAAGATTTAGAACTGTTCAAAAAAGAAACTCAAAAATTAATATTGGGCATAAAGGTCCCTAATGGTATATTAAGGTTTAAACATATCATCAAGTATTTCCAATTATGTGAAAAATGTTGTTTTATTTTGTTCTTTGATCCAGGATCCAATCAAGGTTCATGCATTGCTTTTGGTTACCATGTCTCCTTAGTTAGTGTTCATTTCCCATTCGTCTAGGTTTTAAAAACATCTTTCATGACAATGACATCTTTTTAAAAATCTAGACCAGCTGTCTTGTGGAATGTCCACATTCTGTATTTCTGTGATTATTTCCCCATGATACAGATCAAGATCTGCTAGATAATTTGAAGCCCCTTGTTCAAAAATTATTAAAAATTTCAAAATGGCAGCACAGGGCATTAAACAAAGAATGAGGTTCCTCTGCGTGTGGGCCCTGAGTGACTGCATAGGTCACATGCCAATGAAGCCAGCCCTGATTCAGGTTAAACATTTCTACAAACCTACTTACTACTCAGGTAATGGCTCATACTTTTCCCTGCATCACACTGAGAGACTAATTCATTTTGTAAACACTAATTCAAGACTCCAAATGCATCTCTAATCAATTCTAGTTTATTATTATTTCTGGTTCTTTTTTCACTTACATTTGTCAAATGCAATAAAGATTCCAGATTTTAAATATATCTTTAATAACTTTTGATAGTGTGAAATGGAGTTAATGATACACAATCATTTTAAACTGTTCTTAGCATGTTTTCCTTTGTTCTTCCAGACTGACCAAACAGATAATAAAATGTTTTCAAAATACTCTGGAAATCAAAATGATAGCCAGACCTTTAGTGATTGAAGAGAAAAAAAATATTAGATCACCATCAATCAGATAAAATCTCACCCATTCAGTCCTTCATTCATCCATTCATCAAACATGTATTAAGTACCAACTAGGGCTAAATTGCACAGAAAAAAACATGAGTAAAGCATAGTCTCTGTATTTGAGAATTCCATAGTTTAGGGCTGAGGAAAGACATTAAATAATCACAATGCAGCATGAGAAAAGCTGGACGAGGGTTGCTAATGGATACCAGAAGGAGAGCCAATTTCAAGTTGAGGCATCATCATTTACTAAATTTTATGAACAGTCAAGATATTTTACAGTGGAATTACAATGAAAGAAAGCACTTTGAAAATAAAATTATTAAGTAATATAAGAAAATGAGAGATGTCATCCTTATCAACCATAACAACTTATTGGAATTTTTACACGGAATAATTATTCCATTTGATAAAATACTCATGAGCAATGGAAGGTTTTCTGGATTACACACTTATCTATTTTAAAATAAAGAAATATCAATTTACTAATATATGACTTAAGCCAGAATCTCAGTCCTCTATTTTCTTTCTCTACAGTCAACCCAGGAAACCTGCTTATTGGCAGGCTCTGGTTATGTGTAACCCAAGGGGTACAAGGCAATATTTAAGATGTACACAGGGCCAGGTGCGGTGGCTCACGCCTGTAATCCCAGCACTTTGGGAGGCCGAGGCGGGCAGATCACGAGGTCAAGAGATCGAGACCATCCTGGCCAACATGGTGAAACCCCATCTCTACTAAAAACACAAAAATTAGCCAGGCATGGTGGCGGGTGCCTGTAGTCCCAGCTACTCAGGAGACTGAGGCAGAAGAATCGCTTGAACTCGGTAGGTGGAAGTCGCAGTGAGTTGAGATCGCACCACTGCACTCCAGTCTGGTGAAAGAGCAAAACTCCGTCCCCCTCCCACAAAAAAAAAAAAATACGTACACAGTATTAACATGGCATACCTTTTTAGAACAATTTCATTCCAAGACTGAAAATTTAAGAATTTTTATATATACCACCTGACTCTCACTTCTCTATAGAGGAAAGAGAAGTTGTTAAAAGTCTTAAGAGTAGAAACGCTTCTGTAAAAAAATAACTAGAACTGTCGGCATTTTTATGTTATTAGCGTATTCTTTTCCTCAAGTGTAAGTGAACAATAAATGTTAATGCTCTGAGAATAAGAGAGGCTATTAATATTGACCAAAATAACCTCTGCTATCTCTAATTCACCCAGGGAATTACTCAACAGCAAGACTTACGGAAAAGAAAGTTTTCACTCTAGAAACCAACGTTTGGTTTCCTTGCTTGTTTACTTGAAAACAAAATACAAAAAAACTCCACAAACTCCCACATATCAGTTTAATTTCCTGCTGTAATTGCATTTGATCAAGTATTTAGTATATAAACACTGTATTTAGTTCTACTTCTTTGCCACTGTGAGTTCCTCAGAACTCATATATATACCAGAGTCCTGTTTATACATGTGAACATCTTTTTCCCTTTTTTTAAATTATGATTTTAAAATTGTTTTCAAATAGGAACATGCATTATTAGTTAAAAACAATTCTTTGATTCCTAATTGAAGATTTAAGCTTAAAGTAAAAATGGAAGCACAAATTATTTAAAATTCAGGTGAGATATGCCTGGTTTCCTAAGAGTGATGAAGATGCTCTGTTTTTCCTTGACTACAACCAACCAATCAGTAATAATTAGCAGCAGACATCTAAAAAACATGAGATACAATTTTTTAAATGGATAGATTGTTGCAAACTTGCAAATGAATCTAAACTATGATATTCTGTATGTAAGAAATACCTGAGTAAAAACTACATTGAAATTATTACTCTTCCAGTGACTTGTAATCATGTAATTTTGAAGGAAAAGCTCCAAAGATAGTTTGCAACTAAACAGAAAAAATGACTTAGCTAGAAACAATAAAGCAAGACACTCAAGCTAATTTGCAATTTTAAAAACTGCTTAAAGCTTCCATAAAGAGATCAGGGTGAGAATTAACCTTACATATAAAATTTCACCAAATTTTACACTGTAGATATAGTGTAATCCACATTTAGCAAAAAGAAGGAAATCAAATTGCCAGGCGCGGTGGCTCAAGCCTGTAATCCCAGCACTTTGGGAGGCCGAGACGGGCGGATCACGAGGTCAGGAGATCCAGACCATCCTAGCTAACCCGGTAAAACCCCGTCTCTACTAAAAAATACAAAAAACTAGCCGGGCGAGGTGGCGGGCGCCTGTAGTCCCAGCCACTCGGGAGGCTGAGGCAGGAGAATGGCGTAAATCCGGGAGGCGGAGCTTGCAGTGAGCTGAGATTCGGCCACTGCACTCCAGCCTGGGTGACAGAGCGAGACTCCGTCTCAAAAAAAAAAAAAAAAAAAAAGAAGGAAATCAAATTAAAGAAAGGTGCCATGCTCAAATTATATTTTTCAATGTGCTCAAAGATCTATTTATTGAGGAAGCTAACCTGGATCTTTCACTTCGAGTTGGATAAATGAATCCTAATAACTGGGTCTTTGTATGTTTATAAAAATAATATTGATGTAAACATGTCATTTTGCAAAATGCTTGCCAATAAACAAAGAGATGTGAGATCAGCTAAAAAAAATTCATGGGGGTGGACTATAAACGGGTAAAATTATTGACAAGTTGTCAGCATTAAGGCCACTGAGCACCCCAGAAGCTACTGTATCATCACAGAACCATTATCTTTTGTTACTGAAAACATTCCTTCAACAAATTTTTGAGACAGTAAAAGATGCTAACTTTCGAGTAAGCAACTTTATTTCTCATATGACAAAGCAATTTAACTTCTCAGTAGATGAAACATCTATTGCACCCCTACTAAAAAAAGATGAAAACACCGTCTGAGCTATTCAGCATCCCTCATGATGACTGCCTGAACATATATCACAAAGCCATAAAAGAAATTCTTCTCATTTGTGTTAACAGACTTACACAAGTTTGAATGCTTTTTAATTCAATGCAGTTTTCCATAAGTAACAGTTCATCAGTATTTTGTCCATTAACTTAGGAAAGCAATTGTAAATATTTTTTTCCTGATGATATGAAATACTCTATTAAAAGTAGACAAAATGTGAAGTAGAATATCAAATTCACACTAATTTTTAACATAAAACATTTCATTTAGAGAAATTCCAGAGTTCTGGCTATATCAGTTTGTGACCCAGAAACGTCCCCCAGTAATCCCTAACCTCATCCATTCACTCTCTTCTGCCTTTGCGGGCGAATATCAAAACAAGCTAAGGTTAGGATGCTGTGGGTCACCTTTTCTGTAAGCAAGAGCACACACATACCTTTAGCTGCTATTGATACATTTCAGCAGTTTAAAATAAACAGTTATACATCAAGAAACATTGTGTTCATTTTTTTAATTTAAAATTTAAAACTTATTTTAAAATACAGTCACCCCTCGCAAGTATAGTCTCCTCCCTTTCCCCCACCAATGAGATTCAGAAGCATTTTACTTGGTTAAACTGGATTCTAATGAAGACTCTAGGATTACAAAAACATTTTATAACCACTACCAAAGAGAAAACAGAAGACATTAAAAAAAAAACACGGGCAAAACTAACTTGTAGTGTTAGATGTCAGGATAGCGACAAACTTTGGGGAGGCAGAAAAGGGAAGTGACTAAGAGAGGTTTTGAGGGGGACTATGCTGGTAATGTTGTATATTTTGACTTGAGTAGCACTTACATAGATGTGTTCAGTTTGAAATAATTCATGGAGCTTATGATTGCTGCATTTCACTTTTTTAGTTCTTTGTATGTTTTACTTAAATACACTTATGCATTGTATATTTTATATGTATGTTACACTTCTGTTTTTTAAAACAAGTTGTAATCTTTTAGGAATAAATGAGCATGACTCCTTACAGTTCCACTGTTCTTAGTGTAACATCAGTAGTTTTACTAGAGTAAGTGTGAGGGGGATGCGATAATTATCTTAAATAGTGCTTGCCATGGGCCAAAAAAACCCAGGGAGGTCCCACACATATGAAAACAGGGATCAGAAAAACAAATAAGCAAAATGTATCTGAGCATAGAATCAAACTACAGAACTCATACGTTCAGAAAAAAAAATAAGCTAGACGGCCGGTCACGGTGGCTCACGCTTGTAATCCCAGCACTTTGGGAGGCCGAGGCGGGTGGATCATGAGGTCAGGAGTTCGACACAAGACTGGCCAATATGGTGAAACTCCATCTCTACTAATAAGTACAAAAATTAGCTGGGCGTGGTGGCACACACCTGTAGTCCCAGCTACTCTGGAGGCTGAGGCAAGAGAATTGGTTGAACCCAGGAGATGGAGGTTGCAGTGAGCCGAGATTGTGCCACTGCACTCCAGCCTGGGCAACAGAGCAAGACTCCATCTCAAAAAAATAAATAAATAAAATAAGCTAGCCAGTCAGTCAGCCAACTGAAAAGACAAATCCTTTCACTGACAACTGCATACATGTCTACATTTTCTTTCTTTTTTTTTTTTTTTTGAGACGGAGTCTCGCTGTGTTGCCCGGGCTGGAGTGCAGTGGCCGGATCTGAGCTCACTGCAAACTCCGCCTCTGGGTTTACGCCATTCTCCGGCCTCAGCCTCCCGAGTAGCTGGGACTACAGGTGCCTGCCACCTCGCCCGGCTAGTTTTTTTGTATTTTTTTAGTAGAGACAGGGTTTCACCGTGTTAGCCAGGATGGTCTCGATCTCCTGACCTCGTGATCCGCCCGTCTCGGCCTCCCAAAGTGCTGGGATTACAGGCCTGAGCCACTGCGCCCGGCCTATGTCTACATTTACAAGAGATCATGGGAAAGACTCAGAAAGAACAAAAGTCAGTTTGAGCTATTTAATTTTCACTTGGTCTCAAATGTGGACTACAAATCTAAACAGAGAAGAAAAAAGGGAACATCTACTGCTTGACAGGAGGTTTTTTTTTTTTTTTTTTTTTTTTCATTTTCAGAAGTTTCTTAGAATTTAATTCTGGAAAAAAATAACTAGAAATAGGCACATTTGAAAGCTCAATCTTCACCGGGCACGGTGGCTCAAGCCTGTAATCCCAGCACTTTGGGAGGCCGAGACGGGCGGATCACGAGGTCAGGAGATCGAGACCATCCTGGCCAACACGGTGAAACCCCGTCTCTACTAAAAAATACAAAAAAAAAAAAAACCTAGCCGGGCGAGGTGGCGGGCGCCTGTAGTCCCAGCTACTCGGGAGGCTGAGGCAGGAGAATGGCCTAAACCCGCGAGGCGGAGTTTGCAGTGAGCTGAGATCCGGCCACTGCACTCCAGCCTGGGTGACAGAGCAAGACTCCATCTCAAAAAAAAAAAAAAAAAGAAAGCTCAATCTTAATTTTATCCATGGGGGGGAAAAACACTTTTAAAATAAGATCTTTCAAAGATGTCAGTGGATGAATCTGCCCTGTGGGCTATGTGTGTACCCCTTACATCTGCTCCCACATGTAATACTCTCTGATCCATGTTTCTCAAGAAGTTCCTTAGTTCTAAAATTAATTTACCTTAAATTAATGTTTCTATAAATTCAATGAAAATTACAGAATATATTTTATAAGCTTTTTTTTTTTCTTTAGACGGAGTCTTGCTCTGTTGCCAGGCTGGAGTGCAGTGGCGCAATCCTGGCTCACTGCAACCTCTGCCTCCCTGGTTGAAGGGATTCTCCTGCCTCAGCATCTCCAGTAGCTGGGACTACAGGCATGCACCACCACGCCCACCTAATTTTTGTATTTTTAGTAGAGATGGGGTTTCACCATGTTGGCCAGGATGGTCTCGATCCCTTGACCTTGTGATCTGCCTGCCTTGGCCTCCCAAAGTTCTGGGATTACAGGCATAAGCCACTGTGCCCGGCTGTGTTTTATTAGCTTTTAAAAAGAGATCTTGTGCAAAATAGTTCATGTAAACGATGGTAACCTGAAACTGAACACTAAACCCTTGATAGAAGAAAGGGCAAGCTAACAAAGGAATAGTTTCAATGTGCAGCCTCCCCACAGAACATATTCATTAAGCAAGCTTAGCAGCCAGTACATACAAAATCGTTTTTAAAAAGAAACCTGTATTGATTCTTTCTTCATATGTAATAGATTCTTTCTTCAACAAACCTTCACAAGAATGATGAAAAAAATGAGTGCTTTCACAACTCTCTAAAACATGTGGTTATAAGCTTAAATTTAGATTTTTGCAAGTCTTAGTTTTCAAGAGAAAGTTCCTTGGGCTTTTCTTATTCTGTGATATGTCTTTGATATTATTTGCTTGATGATTTTTATGATGAGGCTGAGAAAAATCAGAATGCTATAGACATAAATCTAACTTGCTCTAGATTTTAGTTGATACACTTTACTGTTTTAGTCTTCTATGAACATGTAGCTCTTTCCATTGAAATTATTGACAGGATTTCAGAAAGCAATAAACAATATAAAACTTCCCTACCAACCTCAACATAATTTTAACATCATTCCCTTCCCTAATGACAATGTTAATGTAAACAGTAAACATGTAAAACAGTATTATTAAATATACAAGAGTAAAAAAGAAGCCCAATTTAATTAACACTCTGATTGGATTCCTGTTGTCCTTCATTACCACTCCACTTATTAAATTTCATTCATAATTAAAAATTATATAATATATTCCAACTACATCATCTTGTTTTTAAAAAGAAAATAACAATTACTTTAGAGCAATTACTAATGCCCACTGTTCTAATAAATGACCATATTTTAAGATGTCCAGAAATGAGGCATATAGACTACAAGTCTCATAAATCATATACATTCTTTTAAAAGTAAAGGCAAACACAGTGAATGCAGGCAGCCCTTTGTATTCTACAGATCCCCGTGTGTTTTACAGATCTTCAACAAAGGATTTTGGCTCCTATACCAGAAACGAACACTGTTTAAAATGTTGAATTGAAGCTCATCAATTTCAAGGAGTCCTGACTGAAGTTTCTAGAAATCTAAACTTTAGCATTTTAAGGGCATAAATATTTAGATGTTCCTTCTTAAATTTTGCTGCATTTCCGTAAGTTAAGGAAAAACAGAGGAAACAGGTTGGCAAGTGCCATCTTGTGGACTCTCTGGAAAATGTTTTCACCTATTCAGCAGTACAATTCGAAAAGCAAATCATTATAAATGTTCAATACAATATTCCCAATAATCAAAATGTTTCTTTAATTTAAATTAAAAGATTAATTTTCCAGGGTCCAAACATCAATAACTGTAATAAATTGCAATTGTGGATCTGAGGTAAGATTATTCTAAATTACGTGAAGTATTTATAGCCAAACCATCACACTGGATCCCTACATTATCCTCAGGAGTTATGCCAGAGAGATATATTATGCAATGAAGCTTGAGAATCTGATATATCATAGAAATTTAAAAAGCACCTACTCAGCAGAGAAGTTAGAATTACTCTCCTAATTTTATAATATAGCAAACATAGCTATAGAATACACCTTGCAAAAAAAAAAGGGGGGCCCTTTGTTTTTCATAAAAACTAAACCAAAAAAGTTACCAATAATTCTAAAATATAGTGGAACTAATGACTAGACACATCAATAGATCCACCGTGTGTGTATGCCTAATAATCAAAAGTTTACAGATTAAGAGTTAAGATACATAGTATGTAAAGACGAAAACAAACACAAGACTAATAGGAAAGAAAATACTCCAGAGTCACAATGTTCATGATTCTCTTTAGACTTTAGAAACACAGCAGACCCTTAAACAACATGGGTTTTGAACCACGTGGGTCTACCTATAAACAGATTTCGTTTGCACTTCTGCTACCCCTAAGACAGGAAGACCAACCAACCCCTCCTCTTCTTCAGCCTACTCAACATGAAGATGACAAAGATGAAGACATTTACGACGATCCACATATTTTCAGTAAATATTTTTTCCTTATGATTTTTTTTTTTGTGTGTGTTTTGAGATGAAGTCTTACTCTGTTGCCCAGGCTGGAGAGCAGTGGTGCGATCTGGGCTCACTGCAACCTCTGCCTCCCGGGTTCAAGCGATTCTCCTGCCTCAGTCTCCCGAGTAGCTGGGACTACAGGCGCCCACCACCACGCCCAGCTAATTTTTTGTATTTTTAGAAGAGATGGGATTTCACTGTGTTAGCCAGGATGGTCTCCATCTACTGACATGATCTGCCCGCCTCGGCCTCCCAAAGTGCTGGGATTACAGACATGAGCCACCACGCCCAGCCGATTTTATTATTTTCTTAATAACATTTTCTCTCCAGCTTACTTTATTGTAAGAATACAGTATATAATACATATAACACAAAATATGTGTTAATCAATTGTTTATGTTATTGGTAAGGTTTCCAGTCACCAGTAGGCTATTAGTAGTTAAGTTTTGGGGAAGTCAAAAATACGTGGATTTTTGACTGACTAGGCGGGGTGGGGGGCAGGGGATGATAGCTGCCCTCCTAACCATCATGTTCAAGGGTAAACTCTAGTATGCTTTTACTATTTCACACAGCATGCAAGAGGAAATATTAACATTCTAGATTTACATGGCACTGCCATAGACATAGAAACTCAAATTATATTACTGTCTCTTGGTCGTAATACTTTTTTTTTTTTTTCGAGACGGAGTCTCGCTCTGTCACCCAGGCTGGAGTGCAGTGGCGCGATCTCAGCTCACTGCAACCTCCACCTCCCAGGTTCAAGCGATTCTCCTGCCTCAGCCTCTCGAGGAGCTGGGATAACAGGCGCCTGCCACCACTAATTTTTGTATTTTTGTATTAGCCCGCCACCAGCTAATTTTTGTATTTGTAGTAGAGACAGGGTTTCACTGTGTTGGCCAGGATGGTCTCAAACTCCTGACCTCATGATCCACCCGCCTTGGCCTCCTGAAGTGCTGGGATTATATGCGTAAGCCACCACACCTGCCAGGTCATAATACTCTTTTACAGAGGTAAGTAAGGAGAAACTGCTTTTATTTCACTTTTAGATTGAAGGGAGACAAATTTTAATAACTGTTGAGACTAAATATTTAGATGATGGCAATTTTATATAGATGTGTTGTCTTCTTAGACCTGGTTATCGACAGTCAGTTTTACCTTATCCAGGATGAGGGAGAGAAAGATGTGAGTTTTAATTATTGTGAGGATAGTCTAAACTGAGAAAGACCAAAAAAAAAAAAAAACCTCCAAATTTTTCACATGCTAAAGAACACTAACATGCCCGTACATAATGAGACGTTCCAAGTATGAGTAAAATTGGGCCATAAAAAGTGACAACAAACAAGTATTAGGTGAAAGGCACGTTTGATAAATATGTAGTCCTCCTTGAATAATGAGAATATGTCCCTTTTTAAAAGGTACAATTAACATGGGAGAAAGCACAAAATATAATGTATTGTCAACAATCTTCTCCAGACCCTGCCAATATCTCAACTGTAGAAATATTCAACTCACTGTCTTCCCTACCTCTCCCCTTGATTCAACTCAGCCATCATCTTTAGGATCATCTTGTCCTCCCTAGTTGCCTCATCAAAGATTCGTACCAGGTCAGTCAAGGTTCCCATTTTCACAATATTGAGTTTACAAGTGAAAAGTCATCAACTAGTGGCCTGGAGTCACTTTGCTGATGCATTTTCTTTGGCCTATGCAGTGATTTTTTAAAGGCCCAAATTACCAACATTTAAAATCGGGAAATTCCTCGGCATTCCCTATTGTCTATGGTACCTGTCTGCCCACCATAAACATCCGAATTTGTGGCCCTGGTTTATACTCTTCTTCTTTCTAACTTCCCAAACTTTTTCTTCAGTTTGCACAGACACAGGTGGCATCCAAGACCATGTCCTATGATGTCATGGAATAGTAACTACTTGAGGATTCTTCACCAGTGTTCTTCTTAAATGGTGCTTAATCCCAAGTCTGCTACTGGTTGATGATGTAGCAACACCTAAGTTTACACAGTATTCACCTTTTTAAATTTATGTTTTGAAATGTAAAACTTTGAGAGGGCTTTCTGCTTTGCCTGCCTCTGGACGGTAGATCTGGGGAGATTTTTGTTATAGTTGACATTTTCTTTATGGGGAAAAAAAAAGAAGACCAAATACTTGGGAAAAAATAGGTGAACTTAAGCCAAGCCTAAGTTAAGCCAAGCCTAAGTTAAGCCAAGTCTAAGTCTAAGTTGGCTTAAGATTTGATGGCATTTTTAATTATCTACAACTTCCCAACTCTGTTTCAATAAAATTAGCACAGAGTGTACCGTTTTGCAAATATTGCTAATATCTTTTTCTTAGTGCTTTATTAGTGATTACTCATAATATAACAATATACTTAGTTGCCTTGAGACAACATGACAGATAATATTCTATGGCAGCTTTCTCAGCGGCTATGAATCTTCTTATCATAAGGCACTGGAAAATAAAAAGAGCCTATAAAACTCATCACTGGTTTGAGCTCTTTAAAAAACAGACAGTATGTAAAGTGTTATTAAATACAGTATGAAATATACCAGTTCATCTCAGCTTAATATCTCAGCATTAACAATAAATTATTTTTATAATTTGAAAAAAGGTGTATATTGCTGTAATTTAGGGAAATAGATTTGAAAGAACACAAGGGTTTAAAGTAGTTTAAAGTAGTTTTATTTCAGTTCACATTACCATTTGTCTGCATTAAAATTTTAAGTCAGAAAAAGTACTGCTTGATGGTATTTATTATTAAAAGCTGCCGCATTTTTTCAAAAAATAGTAGTAAAATTAATCTATTATAAATTCTTGATCTCTCAATCTGCTAAAAGTCCTATGAACTATGTAGTTTAACTGTATTACCATAAACCTGTTTAAATCTTAAAATAAAAGATAAGGCCGGTGGCTCACACTTGTAATTCCAGCATTTAGGGAGGCCGAGGCAGGCAGATCACAAGGTTAGGAGTTCGAGACCAGCCTGGCCAACATGGTGAAACCCCATCTCCACTAAAAATACAAAAATTAGCCGGGTGTGGCGGCGGGTGCCTGTAATCCCAGCTACTTGGGAGGCTGAGGCAGGAGAATGGCTTGAAACCAGAAGGTGGAGGTTGCAGTGAGCCGAGATCGCACACTGCACTACAGCCTGAGCAACCAGAGCGAAACTCCATCTCAAAAGAAAAAAAAAGATAAATATGTCAACTTTTAAAAAATGTGCCTTGCCACCTAATAATTATGACAGCTGAAAACACATAGTAAGCAACATATTAAAGTTGCATATTAGGCTGGGCATGGTGGATCACACCTGTAATCCTAGCACTTTGAAGAATTACACTTTAAAGGCTCCTCCTAAGATGGGAGGAGTGCTTGAACCCAGAACTTCACGACCAGCCTGGACAACACAGGGAGACCCTGTCTCTATTGATAATTTAAAAATTAGCTGGGCATGGTGGCACACACCTGTGGTCTCAGCTACTTGGGAGGCTGAGGTGGGAGGATCGCCTGAGCTCAAAAGGTCAAGGCTGCAGTGAGCAGTGATCACACTACCACACTGCAGCCTGGGAAAAACAGCGAGACTCTGTCTCAAAAAAAAAAAAAAAGAAGTTGCATGTTTATCTTAAATGTACTCTTACTAATGAAAAAAACACTATTTTGGGACAGACCTTTTACAAATTATCTAATATTAATGTAAATAACATACATCAATTTTCCTTCTTCCCCTGGTACAAACAGATAAGACCTGAAAACACTAGACTTTTTCTATTAAGATTTTGATCAACCTTTAACTAAAAATTATTTTCAAAAAATAGTTTAAAAATTGTCATAGGCCTGTTTTCCTGAAAATCAATTATTGTACTTGAATAAAAGTAAAAGAAGAAAAGTTTGGATTAGAAGAGTGACATGAGAAGGCATCTTGAGCTCAATGAGGTCTCACCCCAAAAGAGTAAGTTCTGGGATCTGTGTGTTCGATCACTGGTCTTTCCTTCCCATTGCTCCTGACATTGGCAGACTTGGTGTGTGTGGGGTGTGTGTGTGGTATGTGTGTGTGCCGCACGCAAGCGCGCACATGTGAGAGAGAGAGAGCGCGAGCAAGAACAAGAGTGCAAGGTCAGAGCGAGGGGGGGAAGACGGAGGTTGAGGGAGAAGAGAGGAAGAAATAAACACTAAAAGAGAAAGCAAGAGCTCCTCTGTCTGGAGAGACCTAGGAACAGCAGATCTTCCCCTACCCACTCCTATCCTCACCAACCTGTCCCGCCTCTGCAAGAAAGGGGCTTGTGGCTCTCCAGAGAACTGCAAAGACATGTGTCTGGAAAATTCAGGATGACAAGCCTTTAAGTATTCTGCAAGTGTCTCTACTGTATAGCGATGTCTTGTCCTTTTGAAAGAGTCTATCCTTTTAACTTCAACTAAAAAAAAATGAACTGACATGCCCAGAGAAGCATTTCTCATTCCAGGAATATATAATAACTTTAAAATCTCTGGTTAACTTTTAAACATTAGGATAAAAGAAACATGAATTGCATTTTTATGGCTCTCATCTTTACTTACATATGCTGTACACATATATAATGAGCATCTTTATAACATCCAAATCTGAGATCCAAATCTCAGAATAGTAACAAATACCATCCAAAGACTTAATAGGCAAAATCATCTTATAGGAACAACTTACAGGAGTAGCAAAGTCAATTTCATCAAAACATTTTTTTCACAATTAAATATTATAATAAGCAATAAGTGAAATGTCCTATAAACCACTGACTGCATCTTTTTCAAGGGTCACGGTTTAATACATTCCATTCCATAAAACAATCATTAGTGTGAGCTTTTCGGTCTACTACTTAGTGACATCTACTCAGCAACCTTCAAAACACAAGCTAGTTTTTAAGTGGAGGACTAATATGCAAACGTCCTATGAACTTGGCTAACCCACCAGGGTCCGAAAGGGAGACCTGAACAAAGAAAGGCTGCCCTTCATGACTCTTTGCTATCAGCCTAGAAAAGTCTAAAAGAAGAGAAAACAGCTCTCAGAGCAGAACCCATCATTTTTCTTACCTTTAGCACAGACCTTCCAGAAGGTTTCTGTTTCCAGTTGACTACTGGACCCAGGACAACATTAAAGGGGCCAGAAAATCAACCTGGATTATAACAAGGCCTGTGTTTACAAATACTGTTTAGTGTCCCTTCTCCTCTGGTTTGAAAGTTAAAAGACGGATGAAGAGGTTTTTATAAAATATAACACAGTATAAATGTAACTGTAATTTCACAGGAAACTTTTGAAAAAAGATAAGCTAGCAAAAGGAACCAATCCCAGAGTAAATGATATACCTGCCCTTGACATGAAAAAATACTGCAGGAATACATGTATTTTTTTTCTGTTAAAGTCTGGAAAAAAGATAATTGGTTAACAAAAACAGCATTTAAGAGATCTGGAAATGTTAACTGTTGATAACTTGATTAAAGTATTATAAAGCAATAGAATAACTTTAAAAAGGCTTTATATTTCTACCCTGGAAATTGTTAAGCTACAGGAACACCATGGTTTAGGGGAGATAATTTTTTCATTTAACAAATATTTTCAAGCACCTGCTATGTATGAAGCACTGTGCTAAGTTTAAGAAAGGTGAGGAATACAGAAATGAGAAAGAAATGAATCTTACTTTGGAGAAACCGTCCATCTAGAAAAGATGACAAAAATAAGATACATAACTATTATGAAAGAAATGCATTCACAAATGTTATGAGAGATTCACAGAAAAAATGATACAGAATTCAGAACATGAAGGGACTCCTTCTGATGGGTGGCAGCGGGCAGAGTAAGAGGTTGCAGAACTGAAAGGAAAGGCAGAGCCACAGAAAGAAAGAGGTATGAAAGCCATGCAAAGACCAATCTGCAAGAGTTAGCAGCTGGTTGGATATCAGAGGCAAGGAAAGAGAGAATGGAAGAATAAACACTAAGAATGTGGGGCTGGAATATGCGGCATCTGAAGTGTCTATAGGAAATCCAGACAGAGATGCGGAGTGTATGGAAGGGCAGGCCGGAGATAGCTAAAGACTTGGGAATCATCCACATGGTATTCACTGTTGAAGCCTACAAGCTTCCAAATGAGAAAAGGTCAGTTCTTGAAAAGCACTGACATAGAGGGGATCAAACAGAACAAACTGAAGCATAGGAAAGGGAGGAAAAGGAGTAGCAGCAGAACACAATGTCTAAAAAGATGAGAGAAAAAAGTTTTAAGAAGAAAAGATGTAATCAAAGACATCAAATAGTGCAGAAAGAACAAATATTCAAACAAGCCACTGGATACTGGCTCCTAAAGGATAAAGCACTTCCAGTTGATCAGAAGCAAATATAAGACGACACTTGTGGCAAGATGCTCTCCTTGACCAAACTTTAGTCAGGCTTCTTCTAGGCCCTCTTCTCAACCAGGCTCCACCTTGGCCCAGGCCCCACCAGATCTACATAGCCCAGTTTTACCAAGAAGCCTGCAAAGTCGGTTTAGAGAGAATCCTTCCACCTTTGATAGCTAATCACTTTTTTTTTTTTTTTTTTAAAGAGACAGGGTCTGACTCTGTCACCCAGGCTGGAGTGCTCACTGAAGCCTGGGCTCAAATACCTGGGCTTAAGCAATCCTCCAGCCTCAGCCTCCCCGAATAGCTGGAACTACAGGTGTGTACCACCATGCCAGCTATGTTTTTACTTTTTGTAGAGATGAGGGTCTCGCTATACTGCTCAGGCTGGTCTTGAATTCCTGGCCTCAAGCAATCCTTCTGCTTCAGCCTCCCAAACAGCTGCGATTACAGGCATGAGCCACCACCACACCTGGCTCCAATCACTTATTAGCTAATGAAATTCCTCATCCCCCTACTCTTGTTATCTGACCACACTGACATGCCCTCAGTAATAATCCTGTTACGTCAGTTTAGCAATAATTCCCCCCACCCTTGATGTCTCCTCTTAGTAACTGTCCATCGACCACCCCACAACCTGCTTCATGGTTATAAATTCCTGCTTGTTCTTATTGTATTCAGAATTGAGTCCAATATCTCTCCCCTATCACAACAGTCTGGACACCTGTCATGATCATCTTAAATACAATCTTCTTTGCTGCTTTAACAAGTGTTAGAATAAGTTTTTCTTTAATAGTTGTCAATCTCTTGTTTTTCACTGGAGATGAATGACATTCACAAACACCTAAAAACTAATTATTATCTGTGGCACTGTGGCTGGGAAGAGATGAAAACAGACATGCAGAAGTGGAAGGGGAGCATACAGAGACTTCTCTTTCAATAAGTCCTTGGTAATGGGAGGAGCACCAAAAAAAAAACACATGACAGTGCTTGAGAGGGTACCAAAGTTTAAAAAAAAAAAAAAAAAGGCTTTACCGTATGGAATGACAAATCACGGCTGCAGTCAGAGAGAAACAACCCAAGGGAGAGGAAGAATCTAATGACACAAGACAGAGAAAAACAAATTCCCATAATTATTGTTTCAATCTTCTTGCACTGAATCTTTTTGTAAATTGCCTCAAATTCTTCCTAGAAAAACAAGAGGCATTAATAAATAAGAGAAATAAAAGGTTTTTTAATCCATTTAAAAATGTTAATGTTTAAACTGTTGTTTATATCTGCTCTTCTCACAACCATCTGAAAACTAATAGGAATGTTCATGTAGCAGACAAATTAATGAAAGATTATGTTGTTTTTATTTTCAGACCTCTAAAAGGTTAAATTAGCCATTTTCATACTGAATTCATATTCAATTTGATTATGTTCCCTACTGTGAGGGTAAAACATGAACAAACCAAGCTAATTTATGTACAATCCCTTTGTACTACTGAAATGAAAATGAACAATAGTTTAATGAAGTGGAATTTGTTATCTAATTATGCCAAATAATTTAGAAACATCTGCTGGCGGTTAGTAATATTATAGTTAAACCTCACGGAATTTGATCCAGAGAGATTTCTATTTTATTCAAGCTTTTGTGAGCTTACAGTTGGGGAATCCATACTAGAATATAGAACCAAGGTATGACAGAATGACACATTTACTGAATTTTTTAAAATGCAGAGAAAATGATGAAAGGAAAATGGGGGGTCCATGTCATATGGATCTGGGCCTTACAGTTAACTCCCAAATTTAATAAATACAGTAGACTCCATAACATGCATTTATTGAGTAGCTGGTAGGCAGCAGACACTGTAACGGTTGTTAAATATACAAAGAAAAAACCTATAGCTTTCCCATTAGGGAACTTCATCCAATGGGGAGACAGGAGTCTATAAACTACTATGTTACCACATAATAAGTGCAAGGGCAGAGATGTGTAGTATAGGGCACTCTGGATGCAGAAAAGGGATAACTCACAAATGAAGGCCAGGTAGAAGAGATGATTATTCAAGCTGAGTTTTGCAAGATGTGTAGAGGTGACAGCAAAGAAGGGATAGGGACATGATGGTGCCAAAGGCTCATTAAGTAAATTTTTTTCTGGAAAGTAGTCCAGTATGGCTGAAGCACAGTTTCTAAGCGGGAGACAGTGAGAGATGAAGTCAGACAAGTAGTCAAGGGTCCTATCTTGATAGTCTTACACACAACCTAGGGAATTTGGACTTAATGGTTACAAGGAACCACTGGAGGATTTTAAGTAGGGAAGTAAATTGTAAACTAACCAATTTCTAAGAGGCAGGTTTAAGTTTCCGATTACAGACTCTCATATAATAAGCAAGGGTAATGTAAAATAATAAAGGAGGAAAAAACATAAAAGTAAATGTTTAAATTGATTGAAGGTTATTCACAAGTTACATATACACAGTGACAGTATTGTTATATGTTTATTCTTTCGTTCTTCATTTATTCGCTTAACTTAGATTGAGTACCTATTATGTGCCAAACATTGAGTTTACAGTCCTTGATATATTTTAAGTGTTACGAGGGCAGGCATATAACTGATTACAGAAATCCTTATCCAAGGTTTCACTTTTCATGCTTTCAATTACACACAGTCAACTGCAATCTGAAAATATTAAATGAACAACTCCAGAAAATAAGCAATTCACAAGTTTTTACACTGCATGCTGTTCTGAGCAGCATGATGAAGTCTTGTACTACACAGCTCCATCCCACCAAGCAGCGGTCCCCAACCTTTTTGGCACCAGTGACCGGTTCTGCTTTCGTGGAGGACAATTTTTCCACGGATAGTGGCGGTATGGGGGCATGCAGAGGGAATGTTTGGGATGCAACTGCTCCACCTCAGATCAACAGGCATTAGATTCTCGTAAGGAGTGTGCAACCTAGATCCCTCACATGAGCAGTTCACAACAGGGCTCACACTCCTGTGAGAATCTAATGCCACTGCTGATCTGACGGGGTGGAGCGCAGGTGGTAATGCTCACTCACTTGCTGCTCACCTCCTGCGGTGTGGCCCAGTTCCTAAAAGGCCACCAACCAGCACCAGTCCATGGCCTGGGGGTGAGGACCCCTGCTGCCAAGAATGTGAGTAATTCCTTTGTCCAGGATATCCATGCTGTAGACACTACCTGCTTGTAAGTCACTTAGCAGCCATTTTAGCAGTACCACAGTGCTTATGCTCAAATAACCTTTATTTTATTTGTGGCCCCAAAGTACAAGAGTAGCAATGCTGGCATACTATTATAATTGTTCTATTTGATTGTTAGTTACTGTTAATCTCTTACTGTACCTAATTTATAAATTAAAATTTTACCATCCTGTTTGTATAGGAAAAAACATAGTAGATAATAGGGTTCTGTAGTATCCAGTTTCAGGCATCCACTGAGGCTCTTGGAATGTATCCGCTGAGGATAAGGGGAGACTACTGTATTGTCTGGGTTACCTCCCAAAGGAGAAGTAAGCATTGCCTGTTGAACAGGGTATTGTTTACATTTTCAGAGAGTACCGGAAAGTGTCACAATGGCCAGCACTATCACAGAAATCTACTTGATCTTCACTGTAAGCCCCCTGAACCAGATCTGCAATGGCACATGGCACTTATTCAGCCACACACACAAAGTAGAAATATTACAAAACCATTTTTTCAAGTGGGTCAACAGACTTGTTAAATGGAGAAATTGTTCTGGTATCTTCAATCTTTGTTAATATTTACAATAACAATATTGGTGACAATAAGAGCTACTATGTATCTTCAACCACTGTGCTAAGAACCCTCTAAAATAATCTCATTTATTCCTGCACAGATGGGATAAGGGAATAGTCCCTGTTTACCTATCAAGAAATTGAGACTAGAACATATAGCTGACCCTTGGCAGAGAAAGGATTAAACATAGCTCACTTACCGCCAAATCCAAGCTCTTTCCACTACACTACATGCTACGAAAGCACCATCCTCCATGAACCTCCCATCTCACTCAGTAAAATCTCAAGTCCTTACCAGGCCCTGGGGGATACACCTCAGTACTCTCTATCCCCCAGTTGCCTCTCTCCTCATCTCCTCCAGCTTTCCCCTTGCTGACTCCACTCCAGCCACACTGGCCCTTCTGTTCCTCAAAACTGCTCAGCACATCCTTGCTTCGAAGCCTGCTCCATGAGGCAATTTCCCAATTTCACATAATGGGTTTCTCACTTCTTTCAAGCCTGCTCAAAATTCACCTGTCTGTGAGGCCTACTCCCCGTCCCCCTACATTGTGAGACAGGTAACCCCTTACCCCTCACTCTCCTCTATTTTTCTTCAAAGCATTTGCCACCTGGCACACTATACATATTTTATTGTCTGTCTCCCTCCACTGCAAATATAAATTCCTTGATGGCAGGAACGAATATGTACTTGGCACATACTAGGCACTCACTAAATATTCATCAGATAGATAGATAAACAAATCACAAAATAGGAAAACACATCCCAAGCCTCAAAGCTACTCCTTGGCAAAATTACAGAAGAGTACTCTTCTAGTTTCTACACCCTTCTCTCACTTAGCGGTATCATCCACTCCTTCCCCAGACCTTGAATGTCCTCTGCTTTTTCATGCACTTTTGCTTATGACATCACCTCCTACAAACCTTCTTAGTAAAGCCCCACCATCTACAACTTCTACTTTCTCTTACAGTATAATTCCCTCAATCAAAATGCCTGCTCTATGTTTTTACTACTTGAAGACTGCCCATCCATAAACTGAAATAATTCTTTCATGCTAAAAGAACGTATTTATCTATATTTAGCATGTAATTCCTCATAGGTAATATGCTAAAAATCATGCTTAATAGTGTAAATTTCACTTACCATGGGAGGTCTGCAGGAAAAAATATTTCAGTCAAACAGATGTTTCCATATCCCTCAAATGGACATCCACACCACTCACCTGCTCCCTGTCCGACCTAGCATCGACTACTTCAAACCCTAAAATCATCTTTACCAGAGTAACTTCACAGCCATTAAAGAGCTAGAAAACAATAGCAAAGTTCTATATAAAAGATACAAAAGGCTGGGCGTGGTGACTCACATCTGTAATCCCAGCACTTTGGGAGACCGAGGCGGGAGGATCATGAGGTCAGGAGTTCGAGACCAGCCTGGGCAACAAAAATTAGCTGGGTGTGGTAGTCCCAGCTACTCGGGAGGCTGACGCAGGAGAATTGCTTGAATCCGAGAGGCAGAGGTTGCAGTGAGCTGAGACCATGCCATTCCACTCCAACCTGGGTGACAGTAAGACTCTGTCTCGGGGGCAAAAAAAAAAAAAAAAAAAAGATACAAGATACGGCCAGGCACAGTGGTCCACATCTATAATCCCAGCACTTTGGAGGGCCAAGATGGGCGGATCGCCTGAGGTCAGGAGTTCAAGACTACCTGGCCAACATGGTGAAACCCTGTCTCTACTAAATATACAAAAATTAGCCAGGCATGGTGGCACACGCCTGTGGTCCCAGCTACTCAGAATATTGCTTGAACCTGGGAGGTAGAGGTTGCAGTGACTGAAATTGCGCCATTGCACTGCAGCCTGAGTGACAGAGTGAGGCTCTGTCTCAAAAAAAAAAAAAAAAAAAAGATACAAGATTAAAAAAAAACAACCAAAAAACACATAGTTTAAGGGCTGAAGATATGACAGAAATGGGAAAAATCAGGAAGAATTTGCAGTTTTAAAAGCCTCAAAGACTCATTCAGTTTTGAAATGTCAAGTCTGTGGTCACAAAAATCTATTCAAGGAGAGATATGTCTGACACATCCCTGTGCTTGCCTTACACCACGGAACACATGCAATCCAAAGGAATGGAAAGGTCAAAGAGTAGAAAGAGAAAGGAACCACTCTCAGTGCAGCTGGATAAAAAACAATGAGGTGGCTCTATGGCAGGCCACTGAGCAGCTGGTGACATGCTGGCCTGACTCATTTTCCTTCTCCCCCATTCTCTCAACTGTGGGTATTGGCTCTTCCCAAGAAGTGCTTACTTTTCTAAATGTAAAACAGGTAGGAACAGTTTTACCTATCCATTTTTAATTTTATTTTTTGTTCTTTGAGGAAGAAAAGTAAAAAAAATTCTAAAAATGTAAAAAGCTCTTAAAGGTTCTTGGATATAAAACCATTCTTTTCTTCTATTTAATCTTTATTTTTAAAGCTCAGGTGGTTTTTTAAATTAATATATCTCAGTCTTACTGAGATATATTCCCATACCATAAAATTCACCCTTTTAAAGTATACAATGTAGTGGTTTCTAGTGTATTCACAAACTATCTATTCTTTTAAAAATAAGCAGCCAAATTAGGAATATACATTTATAACTTTATTTGTCAGGCTTTTTTTTCTATTCAATATGACTTTTCAATGTAAATATGGTCATACTGTATCCTCTTTCCTTAGTTTTGTCCTATCCTATTTTTAAGGATAGTAGGATTATATTAATTAAAAAAACCAAAGTTCATAGAAATTATTTTCTATGTAAGAATGACTTATGGCTGGTAATCTGGTTACAAGGCCAGGCTCAAAGACTTGTCCTGAATTGAGTTTACACAGAAAGTTCTGCGATTTCATTTAGTGTACATATTTCAGATAAATAAAGTCTTCTAAAGATGCTGTAACTAATACTTTCTGTAAGACTGAGAAAACATCAATTGCCCATAGAAAAGGACCTTGTCTTTATCAGAGGGGCTCTGAGAAACGCTACACTCTCACCAGCCCCAGCAAGGTACTCTTTGTCATGGCTGCTCTCAAGATGATGGTAAATTCCTAGGTTAAAACAATCTTATGAAAAATCTACAACTTATTATACTAATGTCATTCCTTTAAAACTATTATTATAACATATAAAACATGACCAAACAGTATTTTTCTGCCTCACTATTTTATGATTGCTTTACATTAGTATAAAACATGTGTTCTCAATGAGTTGGGGAGATGGAGAGTTGGGGCAAAAAAAGTACTGTATTTATATTATGAAAAAGCAGATATAGCTACAGTACATAAAGAGATACATGGTATATTTCTGGTATTACATTTTCATGGGGAGAACAATTAGAAAACAGGCCTAAAAGGCTGGGAGGGGGAGGATTTTTTAAAAGGTTGAGAAAAAGTAATCTAAAAGAAACTAAAACTTTTATTGAAAATATGTCAAATTTGTACAATTATACATATCACTATTTTCTATGTTCAAAAATTAGGCTGCTTATAGGATGGTTATCTGCAGAGCCAGCTGTGACTCAAAGGACTGCAGCACCAATATTCCTTGTACATAGATGGTGACTATCAGAGTTACAACAACTATAATTATTTTATTGTTCTTACATTGTACCAGCTCTCCACACATTAAAAGACAAACTTTAAAGCTAAAATATTAGAACCACAGGCATGCATCACCACACCTGGCTAATTTTTCTTTTTTTTTTTAATTGAGATGGAGTCTCGCTCTGTTGCCCAGGCTAGAGTGCAGTGATGTGATCTCAGCTCACCACAACCTCTACCCCCGGGGTTCAAGCTATTCTCCTGCCTCAGCCTCCCACGTAACTGGAACTACAAGCATGTGCCACCATGCCAGGCTAATTTTTGTAATTTTAGTAGAGACATGGTTTTGCTATGTTAGCCAGGTTGGTCTTGAACTCCTGGGCTCAAGTGATCACCCACCCTTAGCTTCCCAAAGTACTGTGATTACAGGCGTGAGCCACCACACCCGGCCTGATTTTTTTTTTTTTTTTTTTTGAGACAAAGTCTCTCTGTGTCTCCCAGGCCAGAGTGCAGTGGCACGATCTTGGCTCACTGTAACCTCTGCCTCCCGGGGTTCAAGGGATTCTCCTACATCAGCCTCCCAAGTAGCTAGGACTACAGACTCCCACCACCATACCTGGCTAATTTTTGTATTTTTAGTAAAGGTTGGGTTTCACCATGTTGGCCAGGCTGGTCTTGAACTCCTGACTTCAAATGATCCACCCACTTCGGCCTCCCAAAACGCTGGGATTACAGGTGTGAACCACCGCACCCAGCCTTTTTTATTATTAGTAGTAGTAGTAGAGATGGCGTCTCCCTATGTTGTTCAGGCTGGTCTCAAACTCCTAAACTCAAGTGATCCTCCAGCCTCGGCCCCTCAAAGTGCCAGGAGACATGGGCCACCCATTACAGACGTGAGCCACTATGCCCAGCTGGGTTTTCTTATTTTTACTCTTTAGAGACAGGGTCTTGCTATGTTGTCCAGACTGGAGTGCAGTGGCTACTCACAGGCACGATCATAGTGCAACCACAGTCTTGGACTTCTGAACTCAAGCAATTCTCTTGCCTCAACCTCCTGAGTAGCGGGGACTACAGGCACATTGCCACCATGTCTGACTAAAATATTAAGTTTTGACACCAGTGTGAGAAGGAACATGGAGAAAAATTTAAATAATGATTATTTAAATGACAGCTGAAAAGAATATATTCTGAAAAAGGCAGATGAGCTCACACCACTGGGCCACCCTCTCATATTCTTTGGATAACTGAAAAATAAAAATGTCAGCAGATAGTATAGTTGAGTGGAAACTTCCTATAAAATTAGCTTTCAGTCAAATAAAGCATACTGAAAATGTTCAATTGACTTGTCTTTTAAAAAATACATTTTAATTTCAGGACACTCATGTGGGAAATCAGAAGATTTCCTAACTACATCACAAAGGATATGCCATCGCTATTTAACTGCTCCAAAAGAAGATGTCCATAGGAAGGTTTGTCAGGCTAGTGACAGATGCTGAATAAAGTGAGATAATGAAAAGGTTTCCATGGCAGAAGGGTCTGAGGAAAGATGGTATAAAATTACAGCAAAATCGTAAGTATTATTAGAAGTGATCCTTGGTAGTAAGGATGGTGACTAACTGGTAACAAGAATAGAAAAATTAGAGGCAAGGAGGGTGAGCAGCAACGCTAGAGGTGACTCTACCCAGATCGAGGAGCATTATTCAAGGTTCAGCCAGCCCAGCGGATGGTAACTGAGTTCCCAATCTCATCAGTTGGTCTGGGCTATAAACCACAGCCCCATTAAGCTATAAATGACAGAAATTCCTGCCAAGGCAAGAGCTGGCAGAATGCTTATTCACCCAGCTCTGCCAACTAAGACTCTATTGGTGTGGCCAATCAGGACATTTTGTCAGGTACACCAGCTACAAATTCCCACATTCAAGGATCTGAGACTTTCCTTTTAAACCAGTAATTACTAGAAAACATGTGCTCTCTACCAAGGAAGTTCTCACAAAGCCTGTATGGAATTAGTTAATAGTTAAGTGCCACTCACTATATGGAATTAGGTAATTAGTGAATTAGGTGCATTTGCTATAGTTCTAGAAAAGACTCTGGAGTGCCACTAGAGGACCATGTCTCTTGTACACTGTGACAGATGTTTGCTGAACAAATGAGCAGGGTGAGTGAGCAGTGTCTGTAATACATTTGGATAATTTTTGAAATTGGGGGATTTAAAAACTATATCAAAGCTGAGTTCATATTTGAGTTCATTTGAAAGGAGAAGAAAAATGGGTGCAAATCCTTAAGCTTTCAAAAATGCACATTTTCAATTCCCAAATGAGACTGTAAAATCATTCAAGATTGGGGTCTGGTTCTTCTATCCCAAAATAAAAAAAAAAAAATGCATTAAAAATATCATTTTAAGCAGCAAAGGTGATTAACAGTGAGGATGAGAGATAAGACAGTCTTAGCCATTCAGCTTAATTTAACAAGTATTTGCGTTCCTATAATACACTTAACAAGTGAAAAAAATTAAATGTATGCAAATGCAAAATCAGGTAATGTTAGAGGTTCCACTTTTTAAAACTAAATCACCAACTCCCTATAAAAAGAACATTTCTTAAATTTATAAAAAGCCTGAAAGAAAATGTAAAACACAAAGCTAATAACTAGTCTAGACTCTACTGCTGGACTGGGCTAACTCATCAACCAAGATAGAAAAGATAGGGCCCTGACAATGGTTACTCTGGGGAGCCTCAGGTATAAACTCTGCTGAGCTCTGACAAATTCCGTTGATCTGGTTAGGTCCCTGCCTCTAACTCTTTTCACTACCATCTCACAGAACTTTATTGCTCCATTGCTCTTCTGTTCTAAGTCATTAAGAGTAAATAGGCCGGGCGTGGTGGCTCAAGCCTGTAATCCCAGCACTTTGGGAGGCGGAGACAGGCGGATCACGAGGTCAGGAGATCGAGACCACCCTGGCTAATACGGTGAAACCCCGTCTCTAACAGAAAATACAAAAAACTAGCCGGGCGACGAGGCGGGCGCCTGTAGTCCCAGCTACTCGGGAGGCTGAGACAGGAGAATGGCGTGAACCCGGGAGGCGGAGCTTGCAGTGAGCTGAGATCCGGCCACTGCACTCCAGCCTGGGCGGCAGAGCAAGACTCCGTCTCAAAAAAAAAAAAAAAAAGAGAGTAAATATAAAGGGACATGAGGCACTTCTAAGACCAACTAGTTAAAGGTAGCAAAATCTAAAATAAAATCCATTTATTCTAACCCGTGGGTATGTCTCTCAACATACACAAAAAGTTATTTTGAATTGGGCAAGTTTGACCCAATCTCCTAGTATTTATCTTTAATACAACAGTTTTCAAACTTGAGTGAGTGTAAGAATCACAAAGGGAGTCACTTTAAAATCCCCTTCCCCCATGTCTTTGGGCAAAAGAAACTACATTTTTAACAGACATCCCAGATGACTGATGAGTGGTGTACAATCACTTTTAAAAACAGCTGCTGCTCTATCACTACTTACCAAATAGCCTCTGCATTCAAGAGTGGTTTGCTTTATAACACTGAAACGTTCACACTGTAACAAACTGGATTTTGTGAAGTGAATTCTATTTTCCCACAAGCAGACTTTAACATTTTAAACATACATTATTCATTTTGAAGGCTGGGAGTGATTTCTTATACTTTCTTCTACAGGCCACATTCCATACTTTTCCCTTCCTCATCTTCATTTCAGTGGTTAAAGATTTAGAATTTAGAAATCCTTTAAAAGAGCATTTTTCACCCCAATTTATCTTTTTTATTCATCAGGAAAACCAGTATTTGAAGAGTTGACTTGTAAACCTTACTTCTGAAACCAAACCTTGAAAATGCTGAATATCTCTTTAGGAAACGAAATTTTTGTACCAAAAAGTTCCACATTTAAGGAAAATGCTGCTATTAAATAATGCTTAGATACAAGGTACTAAGAAGCAGCGAGAATTTTACTATTTTTCAGAAAAAGAAGAAACTTTTTTTAAGTACCTATGGAGGATCATCACCAAGTAAGAAAGGTCACTTATAGTAACGTACTTGGGCACAGTAAACACAGCCCCAGAGTGAAGCCTGGTGAAGTGAATTCTAGGCTCAGTTTTGCCCCAAATGAGCCCTGTGACCTTGGGAAACAACCTCTCTGGATCTAAGTTGAATTTATAAAATAAGATAGTTAAATAAAAGTAACATTTTGATTCCAGCAGCTTAATTCACTGGGAGGTATTGACAAAATTTGAGGTATGTAACACCTCTAACGTGCTTGAATCAAACGATATAATTCAAACTGAACTGGAAACTTGATATTGTGAATAACTTACTGAGGCTGCTCTCGTAGCTCTCAGTTACATATCATTGTACTTTGCTTCTTCGAAAAAGCTAAATACTTTGAACGTCTAAATGTTCATATATTGAGTTTTCTTAAAGTCAGGTACGTATGTACCATAGTCTAGTTTTGTAAAAGGAAAGAATGTATCTTTTCAGTCCTTTTTCCCAACCCACTGTCATTGCAGACTGAGGAAAAAAACACCTTGAAGTCTTAAACACTAAAAGCAACAGTGTTGCAGTAATTACACCACAAAAATAACATTTATTTCTTAATGAATACTCAGTCTCCTGAGATTACAGTTACCTTCCGGTAACCAACTTTCTTCTGTCTGCTCTCAGTCGTTAGCGCAAACATTTTCAATTTTAACCCATATTCAGTTCACAAATCATACTTATTTCCAACGGAATATACTGAGTCCAAAAAAAAAAATTCCCCAATAGTCCAACAGGAAGCAACACATGCATTTGGCAATTCCAAGGAGGCTGGGGATGCACAGATACCTCGTTCAAAATAAATAAACTTTCCAAGGACCTTTATTTACCGACGGGAAAGGGAGGTTTGAAAACAACCGGTTAACTTCACTCCCAAGTTGGCATCTTAAAGAACCGTCGAGCGTTTGCAAAACACCCAGGTCCTCTGAGCCTCCCAGCCGAGAATTGGCCAAGGGAGCACACGCCCATCGGCCCTGCCTGGAGAGGAAACAATGGGAGAGGCGCGAGGGAGTTAGCCGGCGCCCCGGGCGCCCCAACTCTGCGGCCCCGGCCCGCTCCGACCTCACGCGCCGCGCCCCCTCCCCGGGCGCCCAGGACCCCCAGGTCCCCGCCCCCGAGCCCCGGGAAGCGGCCCACCTGCGGCGGCGCGGGGAGACAGCTGCACTTACCAAACAGGGTCAGGGCCATTGTAAAGACGCTCGCCGCCTGCTCGCCGCCGCCCGCCGAGTCCACGCGCTCCTCCCAGGCGGGCTAGGGATCACCTCATCGGCCCGCCGCACCCACACCTCGGAGGGAGTGGGGTGCCCGATGGGGCGTGCTGGGGGCGCCGGCGCCCGGGGAGGCTGCAGGCCGGGACGCGGGGGACCGCTGCAAGAAAAAGTTATTCACGCGTTATTGTCGGGCGCACCGGGCCCAGGGAGCCCCGCTAGCTCTCCTCGAGCCGGCACTTGTCGCTGCTATCAGGCGCGGAGCGTGCGCGCGGGAGAAGGTACCTGCGAGGTGGGAAGCTTGGCCGCGCGCAGTGGCAGGCGGAGAGGCGGCGCCGCAGTGGCGGCGGCGGCGGCGGCGACAGGGAGAGCAGCAGCCTCGCACAGCCCCCGGCGGGGCGCGCTCACTCCGCATCCCGCGGCCTCGCCGACGCCATCTTGCGATAGCGTCTCCCACGAGCTTGGCCGCGCCGCCGCCTCCCGCCTCTCCCTCGGGCTTCCCGGCCCAGTGCGTTCCCATGGCAACGGGCGCGCGCGGGGTCGCGGGGGTGCGCCCTCATTCCCGCGGCTGCGAGGAGCCGCCCGCACCCCCCTAGAGGCGGCCGCCGGGAGCGGGGATGTAGCGGGGCCGGTGTGCGTTTTAGCTGAATGCCCAGGTTTTTTCTTGAATGGAATTTGAGGAGGCGCAGAGAGGAGAAAAACGGTGTTACTCGAAAGAGGAAGAGTCACAGGAGGATGCTGCGTGAATACAGCGTCTGGGCAGGGTCATCTGGGGACCTGGTGCGTGTGAGGACATATTTCTCCTTCTGGCGCCCTCCGGGTTCACTGAGGCTGGAGCCAGGGACCTGAAGATGCAGGGCTCTGGAAGGAACAGAGGCACTAAATGCTGCTTTCCTCTCCGTTTGGACTTAGGAGCCGCTAGGAGTAATTCTGATCAAATTGTCACACATTAGGAAACAGGAGTCGCTTAAAAAGCATCTGAGATTACCTCAGATAATTTGTTAAAATTACCTTACACCTGATTTTTTTCCCTTTACATTATACCTCTTTGATATTGTCTCAAGGGAAAAAAATATCAGCATGTGTCACTGACTGGCACTTATTTGCCACAAAAGATTGTTCCCCTGAGCTTCTTGTATTTATCTGATAATCACCGGCAACGTCCTCCTTTCTGTGATGTTCTCTCCTCACCTCTGTCTCTGCCACGAGGAGCCATACAACGCCTTGAGATTGTCAGCCAAAAGATGTTCTTGAAAAGCTGGGTTATGATGTTTTTCGTCGTTGTCGTTTAATGTATTCAAAAAGTCGTTCTTCTCTAGTTACCATATGTGTGCCCTGTTTAAGAAATTCCTTCTTTTTCCTTGTTTCTCTGCTTAGGGATTTGGTACTATTTTGGTATCTGATCATGTAGATCTTCTCTTTGGTTCTCCTTTCTTTCTACAGGCGTCCTGGCTCTTAGTTCCTCAGGTTCCCTGGTGTCATCTCCCTCTTCTCTTCGATTTTCAAATAATTATTTAAGACTATTATAGAAAGATCTTGTATTTAATGTATCTTAGAGACCGAGTCGTGATGAAGTGGGGGATTGCTACAGTACTTCCAATGGAACCACAGTTAATTCACCATCATTATTTCACAGCTGACTTAAGCATCAGAAGAAAAGCAGGTTGGAAGGAGGAGCCAAGCCTTTTGTTTCAAGTCAGTTAACTCAGGAAGAAAGAAATATTAAAATGATTCAACATGAATGGGCAAGTGTTTAAGATGCTATATGCTTGGAATTTTGTGATGTAAAATGGCTCTCTTCAGCCACTAATCAAAATAAATCTTTAAAATCCCCAGAATTTAAAATCTTTCATGAAAATGGGCTCTTGATTTTGAACAAGCTTTCTGCTCATGAAAAATTACAAACACACAGCTCATGAAGATAAATGAGAAACTCACCAAAGCTTTGTGGGATAGATTTTATAACAATATAAAGATTGCTGCTAACCTACTCCGCAGCCAAATAAATCAGAAACTGAAGACTCCGTTTACTGTTTCAACCAGTGGTCTTCAACATTTTTGGACCTAATTTCCTTTTGAGGCTCTCATGAAAATACTGTTCCTCTTCTTAGAAAAGTGCTTGCATACATACACAATTCACCGGAAATTTTTCACATAATTTCAAGGGGATTATGGGCTATTCAGGGACCTTAGGTTATCCCCTGGAAGTGTTTTTTGTAATCTCAGAAAGTTTTCGCCTTTATAATTTAAAAGAAAATATTTTCCTTCAGGATAGAACCATTGAATTTTGAATAGGAAAAGACCAAAACTCCCATGATTTACAGATAAGAAAATTGAGTTCCCCGTTGTTAAAAGATTTTCGCAAATGTGTTCACCTATTTAGTAGCAGAACCAATGGGAAAATAGGTTTCCGGTGTTCTCACTGACCACCTTCCCTACCCCCTACCCCCTACCCCCTTCCCGCATCAATTTAGAGGTTGCATGGTTTGAATTTCAAAAGAAAAATCTGTTTAGTATTAGAAGCAAAATAACGAGAGTATTTTGTCCTTAGCCATTTTGCATAGAGTTTGGGAAGTTGCATTTCGTCTCACAGAGTTTTTATTAACTTGCCCTTCTACTCAGAACTATGTGTCCAATCATGCTAAAAGAGAAACAATGCCTTTCTCACTTTGTTGAGCTCTGTTAGAGCATCAAGGTTTTGGTGCTGTAGCTGGGCTTGCTAGTGGCTCTCTCCATCCCTTGAGGGGTTGTCCTGGGGGTGAGACAGAGGGAAATGAGCTTCCATGTGCTCATTTTTACCCTCCCATCATACAACCAGCCTTTGGTTACTGGAACAGCTTTCCTCTCACTAGTCTGGCCAAATACAGCTGAATCCTAGTGACACCCTGCTTAAACTCAAGTGAAGATCCTTTTCCTCTCCCCTTTCTACTCACACACCCACAGACACACGCACACACACACAGATGTTTTTAAGGTACACTTTGGAACAAAACAGTGTGAATGTTGCTGTGTTTCCCTTTAAAGCATCCTGCTTTCCACAAGCCATTCCTTTCAACTGACTTCCAAATGATCGTTTGATGCTCTAACAAAATGCTCTCTATACTTGATCAAAGTGCCTGTCTTGGAAGTAGTATTGGCTTTTAGAATAGTGTATTTTTTTCACCAGGCGTGGTGGCTCAAGCCTATAATCCCAGCACTTTGGGAGGCCAAGGTGAGTGGATCACGAGGTCAGGAGTTCAAGACTCAGCCTGGCCAACATGGTGAAACCCCATCTCTACTAAAAATACAAAAAAATTAGCCTGACATATTGGCGCCTGCCTGTAATCCCAGCTGCTTGGGAGGCTGGGGCAGGAGAATCTCTTGAACCCGGGAGGCGGCAGTTGCTGTGAGCCAAGATCGCCCCACTGCACTCCAGAGCTTGGGCAACAGAGTGAGACTCCATCTAAAATAGCATATTTTTTTCAATGAGCTATTCCTATTCTATTGCATGTGCTTCTCTTCTCACTTAGCTGAAAATAAAGCCACAGCCTTTCAGCTACAGATTCAATGCAAGGAAGGGCGTTAACTACTTGGAGGTGATTATTATGGGTGGTGACTTAGATTGTTTATAAAAGAAGGGCAAAGAATGAATTGACTTCTCAAACTATGTTTTCATTCAACGATTTCATTTTGTGCTTAACATGCAAGTGCTTAAAAGAGCCAGATTTATTTACTTGTTACTAACTAGCTGTCAGATTTTTAGACAAATGTTTTACTCTTTCTAGTTCTTATCTTCCTCCTTTGTAAAATGAAAGGATAGTACTAAGTTATCTCTAATATCCCTTTTAGGTTTATCTGTCATTCTGTGATATTTTAAAATCTTTAAATTAACTGGTTTATGGATAAAACAGGACATTTTTATTTGAATCTTCAATATATTTAAAGTACTGTTATATCTAAAGTTCATACATACCTAATGTAATAAAGAAGTCATACTTTATTAAACCACTGTACTGCTATTTCTTCTGCAGTGTGTTGTACTAATACTATTACATTAATCATGTAGAAAGAACCTTTTTCTGGTTTAACAGGATTAAAATTAAAAGTGTGCGCTGAACAACCCATTTCAAATTTACTAAAACAATTTCTCATTTTTATTTAAGTTTTGTTGACTAAACAGAACCTAGACAACCCTTTAAAATGGTTTTCCTACATTTTAAACTAATGACTTATCACAAGTGTTTTGAGTTTTCTTTTTGTTACCTATTTAGCTTCATTCCCATTGGTAAACATTGATTTGTTCCTCAGTTTTGAATGAAGCAGAAATTAATGACGCGGTTTCTGCCTCACAATAACAAGTTAAAATTATAGCACTTTATCATGTCAGCACAGCTTTAAACACTAGGAATACCAGTGCCATTAGCACAGTTCCCAAAATAGTGCAGAAGTTTGCTAGTGAAGAGAAAAATTACACAGTATATTTCTGCTAAATATTAAGTTAAAATTATTTATTTAGGTATTCACAATATGTGACATTCTCTCTATCCCATATTTATGTTACTAGTGAAAGTGTTTGTTTCCATTATGTGAATTTGTTTAAAGTGGATTTGTTTTTGGTTTTGTGTTTGTTTTGAGATAGGGTCTCACTCTGTCACCCAGGCTGGAATGCACTGTTACAAACTCAGGTCCCTGCAGCCTTGACTTCGCCTGCTCCAGTGATCCTCCTACCCCAGCCTCTGGAGTAGCTGGAACCACAGGTGCATGCCACCACACCTGGCTAATTTTTGTATTTTTAGTAGAAACAGGGTTTTGCCATGTTGACCAGGCTGGTCTCGAACTCCTGAGTTCAAGCAATCCACTCCTCTCAGCCTCCCAAAGTGCTGTGATTGCAGGCGTGAGCCACTGTATCAGGCTATTTGGTCTGTTTGGTTTTTTTTTTTTTTTTTTTTTTTAGACGGAGTTTCACTCTATCACCCAGGCTGGAGTGTAGTGATGCAATCTCGGAGCTGACTGCACTCTCTGCCTCCCAGGTTCAAGTAATTCTCCTGCCTCAGCCTCCTGAATAGCTGAGATTATAGGCATGAGCCACCACACCTGGTTAACTTTTTGTATTTTTAGTAGAGATCGGTTTCACCATGTTGACCAGGTTGGTCTTGAACTCCTGACCTCAACTGATCCACCTGCCTTGGCCTCCCAAAGTGCTGGAATTACAGGTGCGAACCACCACGCCCAGACTATTTGGCTTGTTTTTAACAACGTTTTCCTTAAACACTTAATTCCAATGATTTTTTATCCCCCTTCTTGTTTTTTATCTCAGACTTTCTGAATTAATACCTTACCTGATATTTGTGTGGCATTCCATGATTTACAAATAGCACTTTCACAGGACAAAGCCATATGCACACAAGTAACTAAGGCAGCGCTTGCCTCAAACATAAGGATTTAGACCATAACACTATTAAAAAAAAAAAAAAAACCTATATTATAAACTATAAAATTGCCCATTAAGCTTAAAAAACTCAATGTTTAGGAGAATTATTTGTGTTCTGTTCACCACGCCTAAATTATAGTAGTAATATTGGGCCTTAGAAATGAAGTAAAACTCAGTTTGAGAAATACATAAGAAACCTTAAGAATTTAAAACTTTCTCAGTTCCCCTACACAGTGTTTGCTATATTAGAAGATACTGTCACCCAAAACATGCTAAAATGAGAGGTGGCTATCATCTGGCTAGGCACAGATTAGGAATTGGATTATTACTGAGGAAACACTGCTCAGCCCTTATTATATCACTTTCAAAGTATAAAGAAAATGTGTTTGTAGGAGCTGTGTGTGTGTGTGTTTGTGCGTGTGTGTGTGTGTAGGTGTGAAGGGAGGGGAAATTGGAATTGAAAATCGGAATGAAAATAAGGTTTTCTATCCTTGACCCAGGAGAATGGAGTTCTTGTTCATTGCTCAGCACCAAGAGGAATTCTTAGTTCAATAGGCAATAAAACTGCATATATTACTGTAAACCCTAGGTTAGAATATTCTAAAAGACATGGGTTCTAGTTTTTTTAATTTTGTGATACGATTTATTTTGATATAATGTCAAAATGGCTACTGGTTTGGAGTGCAACAAAAAAGGAAGGGAATGGGTAAAGAAAAGGTCTGTTTTCAATGTGTTTTGAATACATGTTTTAAAAGAATACTTATTTCCTGGTTAATAGCATAGCAGATCTTTTGGAATTTTTTTATAGGCTTAAAGTCAAATACATTTTCAAATATACATTAGATAACAGAAGAATGATTCTGGCTGCTCTTAAGTAAAAGTTTTTGTTCTGAACTACAATCATATTATAGTACTTTAAGCCAGCATTTCTATTCAAGTGTATTTTTCTGAGGTCACCAGGCATATCTAATGCCCAGTGTGGCTAAATGTCTATTTGACTGGAGCAGTTGGATTTCTGCCAGATTTAGTTTTCAAGAGGGTATAAGTGGATTTGGCTACAAATCAAATCTCCCTAACATGGCCATGGTTTTTCTGGTTAACGTGGGTGTTCACAATAAGAATGACTTATTCAAGTTGATTACATTGTGAGTTATAAATCAGGAAAATAGCTATGAACTCTGGATGAGACTTACACAATCTCTGATTAGAAAACAGAACTGAAAAACAGACAAGTGAAATTCCATGATTAAAATCACAATCTGGGTTGGAAACTCGTCTACTGCTGTGATGGAGTTTTCATAAAGCTCTTTTGTGTTCTGTTGTAAAATAGGACCTGTGTCAGATATTTGAGACAATGCACATATTTAAAATCATCCATCCATCCTTCATCCATCCATTCAACAAGTATTTGCTGAGTACCTACGATATTTCAGGCATCATGCTAGCTTCTGGCAAAGAAGCAAAAGATGAATCAAACATGTATCCAGATCTTTAAAAAAAAAAAAAAAAAAAAGATAGTCTCTGGGGAAAATGGGACAATGACAGAGGCCATAACAGGAGCACAGATTAAATATTGTGGGAGTTCAGAAAAGAGAAAGATGATTTCTAGCTAATGAAATAGGTAAAATGTTCATGACAGATGAAGCTGTGCTTTGAGGTCTGAACAGGAATTAGGCAAACAGAAAAGAGAAAAAGGGAAATGGAGTTTAGGAAAGAGGGGAGAGCATGAGGAAAGTCTGAGACTTTCTAGTGAAAGTCAGAACATGGGGAAAATCATGAGAGAAAATTTGCTGGCAGGACAGTTTGTAGCAAAGGACTCGTGAGAGGAAGAAGTGGAAGAAGAGGCTACACAGGCAAGTTTGAGGACCGACATAGAAGGCCAGCCTGTTGAGTTGATGCTTATTATGTTGTCTGAAGCCTGCTTTCTACAAGTACTTAAGGCAAATAGGAATTTGGATTCATTATGTAAAACTCTGGCCTCAGATTATTTGTAGTGCCCTATTTTCCAGTAACACATTTTTGAGTTACAGTAAAACTGTCGAATACACACACACACACACACACACACACACACGCCATTATTGTAAGCTAATAACTTAAGGCGCAATATACCCTTGAGATTAAGCTCATCATTTCATCTGCTACTTCCCTGGGACTTCTAGAATGCCACAGTCATCTTGAAAAAACACTGGTCAGAAAGACTTGGATCTGAATCTTGCCTTTAACTCTCACTACTTATGTGATTTGGAGAATGTTTAAACTTTTCTGGATTTCAGTTTCTTCTTCTGCAAAATGAGGGTAATTTCTGTATCAGTTTGCAATATTTTGGTTGCAACTGATGGAAAATTTAACTCAAATTGGCTTTGAATTAAATGAACAAAGAGAATTTATTTGTTCTGTAATGGGAAAGAACAGAATCAAGGTGAGTTTCAGGGGAGGCTGATCCAGCTGTGCAAAGAATGTCCCCAAGGACTTAGTTTCTTCATTTCTGTAGTCACTGTATCACATACCTCAGGGCATCCCAACTCATGGCATCTCCAGACTCTCCCCTTTTGGTAGCAGAATGGCTTCAGAGCTTCCAGACATCACATAGTCCCACCTCTCCATCCAAGGGAAGAGAGTTGTGCATACATCTTGGAATCTTTCTCTCTCTCTCTCCCCCTCCCCCCTCCCCTCTCTCTCGCTGTCTCTCTCATTGGCCTGAATTGGGTTGTGTGCCCATCCATGACTCATCACTGTGGCCAGGGGGAAGAGGTAAGTGCAAGCCAATCATGAGTCACCCTGAACCTGAGGGGAATACTCTTCTCAAACCACATGGCTGAGGTGAATTTCCTGTAGAAATACCACGCAACAGCTAGAGGAAGGGAAAAGGAACTAGGCAGGCAACTAGCACATGTCTGCTTCTAGGGTCAGTCTGAGGAGTAAAAAGCACAGAGCAGAGAGTCAACGAATATTTTTCTTCCTCGCTCCATGTGGGTTATCTTCCTCAGTATTCAGTAAAAGCCAGTTTCTTATAAAGTCTTAAATATTTTCATTTATCTTTTGTTTACTTATTTTTTCAGAGACAGAGTCTCACTCTGTCACCCGGGCTGGAGTGCAGTGGCACAAGCATAGCTCACTGCAGCCTCACACTCCTAGGCTCAAGCGATCCTCCCGCTTCAGCCTCCTGAGTAACTAGGACTACAGACGTGAGATACCACCACACTCAGCTTCAGGTCCTCTTTTTATGAAACAATCTCTTGAAATGCCAGAGCAGTGCCCTTCTCCTTTAACCTCATAAATATTTGCTTCCCAGACTATATACAGTCATGGCAGCATCACCAACACAACCTTTTGGAAATAAAAACTGTAATCAATTATTTCACAAAGTGTGTTTTCTACTATGCAATGCCATCCAAATAGTTGGATTTTTTTCATTAAATCAGCCATTTATCATATTTTTCAATTTCAAAATAAGTTAAACCTCTTAAAATATAATTTATTCAACATCAGGAACATTATTTTGTATATGTTTTAGGATTTCCAGTTGAGCCTCAAATGGGATTTCACATCTGCCTGTATGTGATGAACCAGTAAGCTTTATAGGAGCATACTTATATAAATTGCTATACAGGGATGGGTAAGTATTAATTATGTTCATAATTGGCTACCAACTATAGAGTTTATAATAAGATAAATAGATTCCAGGACCCCAAATGGCCTAGTCTCTGCAGAGTTGCATTCTAAGCAAGAGTTCACGTAGCAAAAGGAATTTAAAAGGAGTTGTAGCCTTCACTTGCATTTCACAAGGAATATTATAGTGTATAACATATAGACTCTTCTTAAAATTTCCTTCCTCCTTTTCTGCCATACCCCACAGAACACTCCAGAGTGTTCTGGAGCAGAGCACTCTCAAACCCCACAAATTCTCTCCTATACCTCAGCCTATATGACTTTCCTGCCCTTCTCTCCAGCCCCTATTTCTTATTATGTAGATTTGTTCCCCTGGTTTCTGTTTACTTTCCTTAACCTTCAAGTATTACCTAAATTCTCTTATGTAAAGGGGACTCAGGAACTGGCACAGCAACCAAGAATCTTCCTCCTGGTCTTCCTGCTTCCTTCCAGTTTCTCTCTGCCCACCATATTGATTCAACACTACTAAAAAAGCTGAGAAATTTGATGTGGGAGGGTGAAATAGTAAGAAATGTGGCCTAGATAAAATTCTAATAAATACTGTCCCCAGCTTAAAGTGAATGTTAGGGATTGTGTGGAATGCTTTACATACATTTTTTTTTTTTAATCTCTCAGCAACCTTATAGGATAGATCCTGGAATCCAGGACTTTCAACTCAGAACTCCATTGCACATCACCTTTCTATAGGAAAGGATCTAGCCACAAATTTTTATCATTGGCATATTCACATACATTGGTATAGTTTGCTCATTCAGTATCCTTTATTGTAAAAGTTAGCCTAATACCATAAACAGGTATTTTGTTATAAAAAATTGAGTTTAGAGTTGATGCTCCAATTAGAATCCAGTTTTGAAATTCCACCTTTGTTTTCATTTGACAAAACATTCATTGATGATAATAATGTACCTATATGAGTCTGTTCTCATGCTGTTATGAAGAAATACCCAAAAATGGGTAATTTATAAAGAAAAGAGGTTTAATTAATTCAGTTCCACAGGGCTGGGGAGACCTCAGGAAACTTACAATCATGGTGGAAAGGGAAGCAAACATGTCCTTCTTCACATGGTGGCAGGAAAAGAAGGGGGAGGCCCCTTACAAAATGATCAGCTCTCATGAGAACTCACTCACCATCACGAGAACAGTATGGGGGAAATCGCCCCCATGATTCAATTATCTCCACTTGGTCCCGCCCTTGACAATTCAAGGTGAGATTTGGGTGGTGGGGACACAGTCAAACCATGTCACTACCAGAAGTTCAGAAATAAAAAAGATAAACTCCAAGTAATAAAGCAAATAACAGGTATTTATAAAATATTGCTTATGAACTTAGTATTCTGCAAAGAGCTTTGACAGAAAATGTTTACATAGGATTTGAATAGACCAACTGAAAAAAAAAAAAAACATTATTTAATTGGAGTAGATCTAAATTGAAAAACTGCTGGGAGAGAGTTAACCTGCAACTCTTGCCCTTAAATCTCTCTGGATAATTGTAGCTGGTGAGACAGCTGGTTGAGAGCAGAGAGAGAAAGGAAGAAGGGAAGGGGGTCCTGAGAACCTGCCTGTCATTGGACCATCAGTGTCACTGGAATGCCCAGATATTGCTGGCCCAGAAATGACAAGATAATAGGTTCTTTAGCGGTTGAGTGACAGGATGAAATTTATTTTACTGAAAGGTAAAATTTTTAAATTTCACTCTAAGGTAGAACCAAGAGTTTCCTGTTGAGTTTCTATTGTACCCATAAGTGATTTCATTAATACCCCTCTCTTTCTGAGCTTGGGTCAGAAAGAAGTCTGATTCTTTGGCTTTAAAAGTGTTTTAAGTGCCTGGTACCTCTTAGCTGTGAGGGGAAGCCAGCTGTCTTAGGGAATGTCTTCCTGTGTTTCCTGTGTTTCTTCTGAGGAACAATGCAAATTGGAGAAAGATAACCTCCAGAGACAGGGTGAAGTAAAGTGCTAGTTTCAACCCAAAGAAGAAAACATCCAGAATGAGAAAAAGCTTCTCATGTCCGGTCTTCAATCAGCCTGGCCACACCTTTGTGTTCTCCACCTCTTTTCTGTCCTCAGTGCATTAGGTTAAGTTTTTCCCTCCACATTGAAGCTCAGCCTCCTTTCCAACTGTAATGGGAAACATTAGGCTTTCTACCATCCAACATACATTTGTATCCCATTACTTAATGGAGCAGCTAATTCATTTCTCCAGCTTATATTTTTTAATACAGGACAGTCTCCTTAGGGAAGAGCTGGTGTTTGCTTATCTTAGGGTAATCAGTCTCAGACCCAGGCATTTCTTAGCATGAGGGAATTAGCCTTGACAGCCTCCACACTCCACAGTCCTTCCCAGTCTCCCAGACCCTCAGGGCCTTAAAACTTCGCCCTTCTTTTCCCTCCTTGAAACTTGTGAGAGTTTAATTTAATCAAAAACATTTAATACTAGTTCTTTAGGGTCCCACCTTTGGTTAAAACCTGTGCATCCCACTGGTATGGAGATAATCCAGATGCTTGGTTAAAACAAAATGAACAACAACAACAACAATAACAACAACAACAAATATATATATACACACATATATATATATTTAGATAGATAATGATATTGTTCAGCTGAAATCTCAAAACAATCATTTAAACTGAAATTCTCCATGAAGCCAGCCCACCCAGAAGTAACTCATCCTTTTTTTAACACTCAGAGAACTATTCAAGATGGATTTTAATGCATTTAATATTTCATACATTTTATTATAACTATTTCAGTATATATGCAAATATATATTTTGTACACACACACTCACACACATATTCTAGCATTCTGTCTACTGGATCCTTAGTTCATTCAGAGTAGGGTTCTGTTGTTTTTCTTTGTATTTCCCAGCATATAGGTACTCACCAACATCAGTTAAATGAATGGATGAATATGTTAATATAAACATGAAAGCGATTTTATGTTTCAAATAGTGATTTCAAATAGGCCACTGCTGTGCTGGACCTCCCAGCAGGTAGCGTGCTAGGATATTGAAGACATCCTTGTCAATGGTTTACACTGTCCTGTTTCAGCCTACATTTTGGCAAATGCAATGGATGGTTTTGTTTAAAGTTTGTATTTATTGCGTGGTCGCACCATAGAGGATTAAGGAGCACCATGATGTAAGAAGGTGATACAGTTGGGATATTTTGTCCCCTCCAAATCTCATGTTGAAATGTGATCTCCAGTGTTGGAAGTGGGTCTGATGACAGGTGAGTGGATCATGAGGGCAGATCCTTTATGAATGGTTTGGCACCATCACCTTAGTGATAAGTGAGTTCTCACTCAGTTAGTTTACATGAGATCTGGTTGTCTAAAAGAGTCTGGCACCTCACCCTTCTCTCTCTTGCTTCTGCTCTCACCATGCTTGCTCCCCCTTTGCCTTCCACCATGATTGGAAACTTCCTGAGGCCCTCACCAGAAGCAGATGCTGAAGGCATGCTTGTATAGCTTGCAGAACTGTAAACCAGTTAAACCTCTTTTCTTTACAAACTACCCAGCTCCAGGTATTTCTTTATAACAATGCAAGAATGGGCTAATAAAATTGATAATGAGTAGTGGGACTTTGCTGAAAAGATACCTGATGATGTGGAAGTAGCTTTGGAACTGGGTAACAGAAGCTAGAGGAGTTTGGAGGGCTGAGAAAAAGATAAGAAGATGAGGGGAAGTCTGGAACTTCTTGCAGACTGGCTGAATGGTTGTGATCAAAATGCTGATAGAAATACGGATGATGAAGGCCAGCTTGATAAGGTCTCAGATAGCAATGAGAAACTTATTGGGAACTGGAGGAAAGGTCACCCTTGTTACTCCCCAGTTAAAGAATTTGGCTTCATTGTGTTCATGTCCTAGGGCTTTGTGGAAGTTTAAACTCAAGAGTGATTACCTACGGTATCTGGCAGAAGAAATTTCTAGGCAGCAAAGCATTCAAAAAGTGACGTGCCTGCTTCTAACACCCTAGATCAGATGCAGGAGCAAAGGAATGACTTAAAGTTGGAGTTCATATTTAAAAGGGAAGCAGAGCATAAAAGTTCGGAAAATTTGCAGCCTGGTCCTGAGGTAGAGAAAGAATCCGAGTGGTCTGGATAACAACCACTTGTTAGAGAGATTAACATGACTAAAAGGGAGCGTGACTAAATGTGAAGGCATTTCAGAAATCTTTGATGCAGCCCTTCCCATAACAGGCCCAGAGACCTACAGGGAAAGAATGGTTTTGGGACCAGACCTGGGGTGCTGCTGCCCTGTGCAGCCTCATGATACTGCTTTCTGCATCCGGGCTGCTCCAGCTACAGCCAAGGCTCAGAGGGCACCAGATACTGCTTGGGCTGCCACTCTGGACAGCACGAGTCATAAGCCCTGGGTGGCTTCCATGTGTTAAGCCTGCAGGCACACAGAATGCAAACAAGGAGGCTTGGCAATTTCTGTCTAGATTTCAGAGGAGGTACGGGAAAACCCTAGGTGCCCAGGAAGAAGCCTGCTGCAGGACAGATCACCCATAGATAAACTCTATTAGAGCACTGCTGAAAGAAATGTAGGGTTAGAACCCTCACACAGAGTCCTCACCAAGGCACTGCCTAGTGGAGCGGTGGGAAAGGGACAGCTGCTTTCCAGACCCAAGAATGGTAGAGGCACCAGCAGCTTGCAGCCTCAGTGTGGCAAAGCCATAGGTACCCAGCTCCGACCCATGACAGCAGACACAGGAGGTGTACTCTGCAAAGTCACAGGGTCGGAGCTGCCCAAGGCCTCAGGAGTCCACCCCTCACAGTAAGACGTGGGACATGGAGTTAAAAGAGATTGTTCTGGAGCTTTAATATTTAATGTTTGCCCTGCTGGGTTTCAGACTTGTGTGGGGCCTATTGCTCCTTTCTTTTGGTCAATTTCTCCCTTTTAGAATGGGAATATTTACCCATTGCCTGTACCACCATTGTATCTTGGGAGTAAGTAACTTGTTTATCTTACAGGCTCATATGTGGAGAAACTCACCTCCAGATAAGACTTTGGACTTTGGACTTGAGGCTTTTGTTCGAAGTTAAGACTTTGGGGGACTATTAGGAAGGCATGATTGTATTAAATGTGAGAAGTACATGAGATTTGGGAAGTTAGGGGCAGAATGATATGGTTTGGATGTTTGTCTTCTCCAAATCTCATGTTGAAATGTGATTCCCAATGTTGGAGGTGGGACCTGGTGGGAGGTGACTAGATCATGGAAGTGGATCCCTCATTAATGGTTTAGTACCATCCATTGGTGATAAGCAAGTTCTTGCTCAGTTCATGTAAGATCTGGTTGTTTACAAGAGTCTGGGACCTCCGCCTCCTCTCTCTCTTGCTCCCGTTCTCACCGTGTGACATGCTTGCTCCCTTTTCACCTTCTGCCATGATTGCGAGCTTCCTGAGGCCCTCACCAGGAGCAGATGCTGGAGGCATGCTTGTACAGCCTGCAGAACCATGAGCCAATTAAATGTTTTATTTAAAAATCACCCCTGTTTAGTTAGTTTGCAATTTGATGAAATAAGCTTTGCAAAGTTAAGCCAGATTTTTTTTTCTACACCAGTTCCCAGAACATCATACTTGATATGAATATTCTTCCTACAGCCTGTAACTAGTGGATCTTTTATGCAGAAGACAGAAACAGGTATCTACTTTTTCTTTTTTAAAACTATTTGCAATTGCTAAAATATGATTCTACATATAACAATGACAAAAAAGGTATACAAAAGGAAAAAGAGGAAAAAGAAACCATTGTCAATTCTACTACCAAAAAGTAACTACTGTTAACACTTTAATTTATATTCTTTGAGATTTTTTTTCCTGACTCTATAGATGTGGCACATGCAAGTATGGGTTTGCCCCCTTTCTCTACTTCTTTGAATACAAATAGTTACAGCAGGTGCCACCATATTAGTACTAAGTAACAACATTACCCTCTACTATAGTTATTTGGTTAGGTCCATGGATGGACAGTGACCCAAACTGGACCATTCAGAGTTACCCTGTCTCTGAGGAGGAAGCTGCTGGAAATAATCTTTGACCATGTGAAATAAGAAACTGGGAAAACAGTCCAGAGTGAGAGAGATGCATAGAAAGAAATGGTCAAGAGAGAGCCCTGGCAGCATCCAAGTATCTGGTTCCAATTATCTGAAGGCCTAAACTTTCTTTAGTTTCCCTGGTAGAGCAGATGCTACGGTATGGTGCTTTCCAGATCCTCCCCATCAGGACCAAGGTATCCACTGCCCGAGATGCCAGGAGAGTCGGTTACCGATGGCTCAAAGCTGAGTCAGTTCCTAGGATTTGCCCTTGTACTAAGGCAGCTGTTTGGACCAAGGCTGCACACTCTTTCCAGGATTACCCTACAAGCAATTATTGGTTAATATATCAATATAAAGGTCTGAATCCCTTGCCTCAAAAGGGAACAATGCCAGAGCTCACCATGGAATTAACTGTAGCATGGGTTGCACTGGAATCTCAGTTCAACTTTGCCCTTTGCTCTGTCCTGCTTCCTTCACTCTGTTACAGGTATTGATTCAAAGAGCACTGCCTAGAAAACTTTCCATCTCCATCTGTTTCCTGGGAAGATTAACTTAAGCCAGTGGGTTTGGTAGAGCAGTCTAAATGTCCCACATAATGCATTCTTGCTTTCTTCCCCTGTAATGTGGCATATAATGTATCATAATAAATCACTCTGGCCTGGTGTGGTGGCTCACACCTGTGATCCCAGCACATTGGGAGGCTGAGACAGGTGGATCACCTGAGGTCAGGAGTTAGAGACCAGCCTGACCAACATGGAGAAATCCCGTCTGTACTAAAAATACAAAACTAGCCAGGTGTGGTGGTGCATGCATGTAATCCCAGGTACTCGGGAGGCTGAGGCAAGAGAATAGCTTGAACCCGGGAGGTGGAGGTTGCGGTGAGTCGAGATCACTCCATTGCACTCCAGCCTGGGCAACAAGAGCTAAATTCCATCTCAATAAAGAAATAAACAAACAAATAAATAAATAAACAAACAAACCACCCACCATGAGTACTTAAGTTAGCACAAGTGGCTTCCTGTTATTTGCAACCAAAGGGCTCTAACTAACATATTATTTGGTTATGATAAATTTCTCAAAGTAACTGATGTTACACAAGAGCAATACATTTTTAAGATTTTAATCCCCATTGCCACATTATCCTTCAGAAATACTGCACTAGCTTACATTCTCATTAATAGTATGCCAAAGTAACCATTTCCTAGACTCTGTCCAACTCTGATATTATCCTTTTTTACTTTTTCATTCAATAAATCTCTATTGAGTGTCTACTATGTGCCTGGCTATGTACTAGGGGCTGGGGATAAATCCTTGCCACAGTGGAGCTTCCATTCTAGGTGTGAAGAGATAGACAATAAACAAGATAAGTAAGTGGTATTGTACACTAGAAGGTGGCAAATGTCATGGAGACACATGACACAGGAGAGGACAGGCAGTGCAGGAGGTAAGGGGTGTCCATGTTATGTGCAGGGGTCAGGGATGCCCTCTCTGAGAAGATGGCTTTTCGGCCAAGATTGGAAGAAGGTAAAGGAAAAAGTCGTAGGCATACTGGTAGCGGCAGAGGGGGTTGGGTGGGAAGAGCATCTGGGGCAGAGAAAACAGCCAGGACCAAGTTTTGGAGACTAGAGTATGCCTATTATGTTCAAGCAATAGCAACAAGGCAGTATGAAAAGGCAGGGGCAAATGGAGCAAGTGGAAGACTAGGAGATGAGGTTAGTGAGGTAATGAGGGCTGCCACGTCGTCTTGAGGAAGGTGGCTTTCTCTTGGTGAGATGGAGAACCACTGGAGGGATTTTAGTAGCAGAGTATGTGGTTCCCATTTATGATTTGAAGGGCACACCCTGGCATTAAGAAAAGACTACAGAACAGACGCAATGGTTCACACCTGTAATCCTAGCATTTTGGGAGGCCGAGATGGGTGGATCACTTGAGGTCAGGAGTTCGAGATCAGCCTGGCCAACATGGCGAAAACCTGTCTCTACTAAAAATACAAAAATTAACCAGGCATGGTGGTGCATGCCTGTAGTCCCAGCTACTCTGGAGGCTGCATCATGAGAATCGCTTGAACCTGAGAAGCGGAGGTTACAATGACCGAGTTGGCACCACTGCACTCTAGCCTGGGCAACAGAGTGAGACTCTGTCTCAAAAAAAAAAAAAAAAAAAAGAAAGAAAGAAAAAAAAAGAAAAGAAAAAGAAAAAAAGAAAAGAAAAGACTACAGCCATGCATCACTTAATTGATGGGGTACTATTCTGAGAAATGCACTGTTAGGTGATTTTGTCATTATGTGACCACCATAGAGTGAACTTAGACAAACTTAGATGGTGTGACCTACTACACACCTAGACTCTATGATATGGTCTATTGCTCCTAGGCTACAAACCTGTACAGCATGCTGTTGGACTGAATACTGTAGGCAATTGTAACACAATGGTATTTGTGTATTTAAACACAGAAAAGCCACAGTAAAAATACAGTATTATAATCTTACAAGACCACTGTAGTGTATGTGGCCTGTCACTGATTGACACATTGTTATGCGGAGCATGACTGTATAACAAAAAGTAAAATTGGAAGTAGGATGTGCTGGCTCTGCCAGTGCATACACTAAAATTGGAACTATATAGAGAAAATTAGCATGATCCTGTGCAAGAATGACATGCAAGTTCCTGAAGTATTTAATATTTTAAAAATACATTTTTAAAAATATTCGAAGTAGGAGAGCAGGTAGAAGACTTTGCTTATCTGCTTGACCAAAACTAATATTTCTTTGTTGTTTATTTTGCATCCAAACATTTTATATATAAATTGGTTGTTTGTATTTCTTCTATTGGGAATGGCCTATTTAAGACATTGGATGATTTTTCTGTTAGAATATTTACCTTTTTGTATGAATTTTCAATGATATTTAAAATGTTGCTGTTTTTCATATATGTGTAGTTCTCTGTCCCCAGTTGTTCTTTCAGTTTAGTGCTGTTTATGATTTTTTTAGATAAAGACATTTTTAATTTTTATGAGAACAGATTTTTAAAAAAACATTTTCTTTACAGGTTCTATGTTTAATATCATACTTGGTTTTTTGCCAAGATTATTGCTTCAGTCTAGGCTTTTTTGTTTGCAAGCAATAGAAGCAGGCTTACTTAAAGGGAAATTCATTATAATACAGGGGATTTGAACTGGAACCCAGATGTAGAAGATTTAGCCAGGCTTCATGAGATATTGGGAATCAGGAATTGAAACCTTGTCCAGAACCAAAACATTCTTATCCTTTTCTCTAAGCTTGCCTTCTCTCTCCTCTCTGCTTCTCTCTAAGCAACTGCTTCATTCTCCTTTCCTCCTCTTTGATAAGTTGTTTATCTATACACATCACTGATGTGGCCGCCTCAGTTCCAAAACCACTGACAAGTGGACTGGTATCTCTGTGCCCCAATTTTAATTTGTGGGAAACAGAAGCTGATTTACACAGTTCATCTAGTAGATTGACTGGTCCAGGGATCAAGTTCCCATCTCCGCCCTCTCCCAACAAATGAGCTGTGGCCGGGGAGTATGGAAGTCACAAGATACGAGGGGCTTATCTTGAGGGGGGCATGTACAGAAAGAGCTGTTCTCACAGGGAATATGGGATATGTGTTGAGTCTTTGCCATAAAAGAATATAATCCACATTCGTATATATCTTAGTCTAGTACTCTTATAGTTTTTAAACTTTCCATATATCTAAAATAAATTTTTCTATTAAGTATGCTTTAGAACTCTCACATTGTTTTATTTTGTATTTTATTGCAAAAGGTTAGCCAGTTGTCCCAAAATGTGATTGAAAAATAAATTGAACATGTGCCCAAATTGCTATTGAAATGAACTAGATGTCTTAATTTTTAGACTATTTAAAATACTTTTGACAACTACTGCTATTTAAATAATGTTTACCTGATTGTTGGAAGTTTCTCATGGTTATATGTTTGTTGTTTTCCCTTACCAGTTAAAAAACAGACCAAAGGCTAGGATCACACCAACAAGATTACTCTACCTAATGGCTCATCAACACAAAAAGAATATGGGAGCCTCCCCGAGGCCACCATGTTTACAAAATCCTTCTCCAGAACTTCGTGAAGAAACAACTGTTGATCAAAGGGTACAAACTTTCAGTTATAATATGAAGTAGTTTTGGGTATCTAAGGTACAGCATGGGTGGTGGTGGATATGTTAATTAATTTGATTGTGGCAATCCTTACACCATGCATAGGTATAGCAAATCATCACATTGTACACCTTGAATATATACAATCTTTGTCAATTAAATATTTTTAAAAATCACCCAGAAAGTTTTAAAAGTAAAGATTTCCCATGTTGAAAAGTAAAGAAATTAAAGACAGAAAGAAAGAAAAGAAAAGGAAAATCCAGCTGAATTCAGAAAGGTACCATCAGGCAAGTGACAATCATGTCTTTCCCATCCTTTATTTACTTGTGAAAAAGCAAGGTCACGGGCCGGGCGCGGGGGCTCACGCCTCTAATCCCAGCACTTTGGGAGGCCGAGACGGGCGGATCACGAGGTCAGGAGATGGAGACTATCCTGGCTAACACGGTGAAACCCCGTCTCTACTAAAAATACAAAAAAATTAGCCCGGCATGGTGGCGGGCGCCTGTAGTCCCAGCTACTCGGGAGGCTGAGGCAGGAGAATGGCGTGAACTCCGGAGGCGGAGCTTGCAGTGAGCCGAGATCGCGCCACCGCACTCCAGCCCGGGCAACAGAGCCAGACTCTGTCTCATAAAAAAAAAAAAAAAAAAAAGCAAGGTCTCTACACCAAAGAAATCAGAGATTGTAGAAGCAGAAATCATTCAAACAAATTTTAAGGTCTGACAAGATTGTTATTATTTATTTCTAGGGGGTGTGTCATTGCCCAGCAAGATCCTTTTAAAATTCATTATATCATAAATTAAAAAAAAAAAAAAAAAACCTAGTCAAATAACTGTAGCCTAAATGTCACAGTAGAAGTAGACGATTTCTAATGTTTCCTAATGATTTTTAATGTTCCTACAAATGTAAAAATCCTTTACAAACATAAAAGTTCTAGTGAATTTACTGATTTACCAGTTTCCCACGTAAACATGCATTGGGCTGTATGAAACCATTAATCAAATATTGTATTCCCCAAAGGCATTTAAAATCCACCAAAGTCAACACCTTCAAAGACTAATTTACCAAAGGCTCATTAAGAAATTAGCACACGTTTAATAATTATTTCAATAGAAAAGCAAACTATTTCTGTATAATGTAAATCACAAAGTGGACACTGCACATGAGCACACTATAATATGATTTCCAAGAAAGTATTATCTTAAGACTGGGTGGTGACTGAAAGAGGAGAGGGATGGTCATCTCTTTTCCAGTTCTGTAATGGAGACTAGAAAACATTTTAAACAGCTTATTAAAAACCATTTTAGCAGTTTTTTTGAGATATAATTGACACCTGGTTGACTATGCATATTTTAAGTGTAGAATTTGATACATTTAGACATATGTGTATACCTGTGAAACCATCACCATAATCAAGATAATAAACATATTCATCACCCCAAAAAGGTTTCTTTTCTTTTTTTTTTTTTTTTTTTTTTTTTTGGAGATGGAGTCTCGCTCTGTTGCCCAGGCTGGAGTGCAGTGGCATGATCTCAGCTCACTGCAACTTCTGCCTCCTGGGTTCCAGTGATTCTCATGCCTCAACCTCCCAAATAGCTTGGACTACAGGCACATGCCAGCATGCTTGGCTAATTTTTATACTTTTAGTAGAGATGGGGTTTCACCATGTTGGCCAGGCTGGTCTTGAACTCCTGACCTCAAGTGATCCACCTGCTTGGCCTCCCAAAATGCTGGGATTACAGGCGTGAGCCACCACGCCCAGCCCCAGAAAGTATTCTTTGTGTCCATTTGTAATTTTTTCCTCCAGCACTCCCCACCCCCAGAAAAGCACTGATCTCCTTTCTGTCACTATAGATTAGTCTGCATTTTTTGGAATTTGATATACATGAAATCATACAGTATGCAATCTTTTTGGTCTAGCTTCTTTCATTCAGCATAATTATTTTGACATTCATCCACTTCATTGTGTACATCAGTACTTCATACTTTTTTATTGCTGAGTAGTAATTTATTGCATAGATATAGTAGTTTATCCATTCACTTTCTGTTGGGTATTTGGATTGTTTCCAATTTGGGGATATCATGAGCAAAGTACTATGAACATTCATATTCAAGTCTTACTATGCACATATGTTTCCATTTCTCTTACATAAATACCTAGTAGTTGAATGGTTGGGTCAGATAATAAATGCATGTCTAACTTCTTAAGAAACAACTAAACTGTTTTGCAAAAAGGTTGTGCTATTTTACATTTCTACCAATGGCATATGAGAGTTCCTGTTCCTCCACATGCTCATCAACACTTGGTATGGTCAGTCGTTTTAATTTTAGCCATTCTACTAGTGTGCAGAGGTGCCTCATTAATCTTGAGTGAAAGAACACAAGGAGAGAAAAAAAAATTATTAGTGTTGATTCAGTCTAGCAAAGATGCCTTGAGTGAATCTCATGCTCCTTGGATACCTAAAGCTGCCCAGGTTCTTGCTCCTGGTGAGGCTGGCTCTTTAGCTGATTTTATGATTTTATGAAAATCAGGCTTTTCCTCATCTTGTACTGGTAACAAATTTCACCCATCTGCCTTACCACAGCATCGTTGTCTCTAGATTCCATTGCCTCTAAACCAAATTCTATTCCTCTAATGATTTGGACATATGAGCCAATAACCCCACTTTTTGGCTTACTCTAGTTTGAGTCATGTTTCTCTCAGTTACAACTGAAATCACCCTGTGCCCAATCTTCCCCACATCTGTTCTGTGTGTCATGTACCCAGTGCCAAGCATAAGGTCTGGGAATCAGCAAGTACTGAATAAATAAACTAGTATCCTCTTAAAAATAAAAGACATTTTAGGCTGGGCATAATGGTTCATACCTTTAATCCCAGCACTTTGGGATGCTGAGGCAGGTGGATCACTTGAGCCCAGGAGTTTGAGACCAGCTTGGGTAACATAGTGAAACCCCATCTCTACAAAAACTTTAAAAATTTGCTGGGGGCATGGTGGCATGCATCTGTGGTCCCAGCTACTCGGGAGGCTGAGGTGGGAGGATTGCTTGAGCATAGGAGGTTGAGACTGCAGTGAGCAGAGATCATGCCACTGCACTGTAGCCTGGGCTACAGAGTGAGGCCCTGTCTCAAATAAATAAATAAATAAAATAAAAGACACTTAATCGAATCTATAGATGACAAAAAACTAGAAGGGTTGCTTTGAGAGGCATAGTGCTTAAGCACATGTCTTCTGGAGTCAGACTGCTGGGTTTGAATCCTAGCTCTTTCATTTGTTATATTACCTGTGTGACTTTGGGCATATATTTAACTTCTGTGTGTCTCAGCTTCTTCAAGCTTAAAATATTGTTGATAATAAGACCTGTCCCATAAAGTTGTTATGAGGATTACATGAGTTAATTTACAAAAAGCACTTAAACAATGCCTGACACATGCAAGTAATTTTTTTTTTTTTTTTTTTTTTTCATGCTTTTTTTTTTTTTTTTTTGAAATAGAGTTTCACTATTGTTGACAGGCTGGAGTGCAATGGTGCAATCTTGGCTCACTGCAACCTCTGCCTCCCGGGTTCAAGAGATTCTCCTGCCTCAGCCTCCCAAGTAGTTGGGATTACAGGCACGTGCCACCACGCCTGGCTAATTTTGTATTTTTGGTAGAGATGGGGTTTCTCCATGTTGGTCAGACTGGTCTCGAACTCCAGACCTCAGGTGATCTGCCCACCTCGACCTCCCAAAGTGCTGGGATTACAGACGTGAGCCACCGTGCCTGGCCTGTGCTCATAATTTTTGAATGATAGAGTTGAGATGGAAAAGGTATTGATACACTATCAAGGAATGATATGCTAAAACCTCAGTTACCCAGTTACTGCATGAAATGCCTAACTTCCCTGAGAAGCAGTTTTTTTTTTTTTTTTTTCAGTATTTAACCAGGCAAATATAAAAAGTCTCATATTCATTCAGGCTCAAATACCTGGAAATAAGACAGTTTAATAGAAGTTCAGGGATTAAAGACTCTAAGTCTTCCTACCCCATATCTTGCTTTGAAAAAAGAAAATATGAAAAAATTAAAAAAATTTAAAAGACCCTGAGTTAGGAAGTTGACATGAGATTAGCTGATGTCAAGTCCATTTTGAGCTGTTAAAATGGCAATGCTATTATAAAACTTGCAAAGATGAGACTCCATTGCTAGAAGTAGCGTGTCTTAATTATGGAAGATTATAATTTTTGAGTTCTCTCCTCAGCACCCACCAAAATAGAGTATGTACTCAGCACTTTGAGGGGCTGGAAAGCCCTGGAGGAGGGTGAGAAGAGAGACAACCATGTAATTTGAAGAACAGTTGAGAGCCTTTAAAAGGCTTGTTCTGAACAACACAAGATGCAAAGCAGATGAAGTAACAGTCTTCAGATACCAGAAGGACTGTCCTATAGAAGAGAGATGGGACTTCATCTGACTTGCTCCTGAAGCCCTGCGAGGAAGGGCCTGGTGCAGACTCCAGCCCAGTGGGAGGACATGCTCTTTCCCAGCGCCAGCTGCCTGGTGATGGAGGGCAGCAATCTACTGTTCCCAAGAGGAGCCGGGTAAATGTCATTTCAGGGACACATGAACAAGGAATTCTAAATGGAAGATAGGTGGATCATTCAGGCCTGCTCTGTTTCATTTCATATTCTAAAAATGCATGACTCTTTTTTGATATTTTTGTTTAGGTTTAAAGGAGGATAACCAAATACTAGAGCAGTGAATTGCAGTTTGTAAAAAGTAGAAGCAGCTGCCTGTTGGCTTTGGCCCTAAAGGTCCATGGGAATGGAAAGAGGCATGACTGCCTCCAGGACAGATTGTTCCCAACTGGTCTCACTTTCAGGATTGTGCTCACGTGGTCAAAGTTGAGTCTACATTCCGTATTGCTGATGCCTGTGGCCATAGCCATGGAAGGATGCGGAAGAAGCCGTGGTCCTGCCCCTGTGTAAGACGAAGACTTGTGAAACCACTGGGTTATCGTTTTTCATTCTGATCACTTGCCGTCAGCCTTGGAGGCATAGGAGACAGAGTAGATGGTGCAAATCCATCTGCAAGTGCATTTTCTTTCTAAAAAAGGTGTTGCCACACTATTTGCTCATAGAACAACCACTGGCTAGATGAGCCCACACTAAGTAAACACAAAGGAATTAAAACAAATCAGGGGGATCTGAATTCCTCTGTTTATTTACTCCACAGTGAAAGAGGCTTTCTTTTTCTTTAAAAAAAGAACTTTGTTCTCAAAAGCTGCCCCACCTCTAATGCTACCTTTTTAAAAAGAAAAAATATACATATAAGAAGATAGTATATTAAAAGGCTATTGTTTAAAAAAAATCTATTTCTTCTATATTGTAGATTTAAATAGCAGTGAAAAACAGCCCACGGATACTTTGATATACATGTGTGCTTGTAGGGAAAAAAAAAAAGTAAGTATCAGGCTGTGCGCAGTGGCTTATGCCCATAATCCCAGTATTTTGAGAGGCCGAGGTGCAAAGATCACCTGAGGTCAGGAGTTCGAGACCAGCCTGGCCAACATGGTGAAACCCTGTCTCTAAAAATACAAAACTTAGCCGGGTGTGGTGGCAGGCACCTATAATCTCAGCTACTCAAAGGCTGAGACAGGAGAATTGCTTGAACCTGGGAGAAGGAGGTTGCAGTGAACTGAGATCATGCCATTGCACTCCAGCCTGGGTGATAGAGTGAGACTCCGTCTCAAAAAAAAAAAAAAAAAAGAGTAAATATCTTGCAATATGAAAAATCTTAATTAAATACAGCTTGTTTAACTAAATAGAGGCAGCAAGAGTGGTGAGTCACCCTGGATTTTTTTTTTTTGTTGTTTTGGGTTTTGCTTTTTTTTTTTCTGATTATAAGAGCAATATATGATCATGATAGGAAAATCTGGAAAAGTATGAAGTTTTCTATGTTCACAGAATGAATATAAAGCAAAAAAGTACATATTTTAGGTGGTTAGTTTTACATTTGTTAAATGTATTACTTTTTAAAAATGCTTTAAATGCCCTAACAATAAGTGCTGGCTGGTTAATCTCCCTCTGAGGATCTCAGAGCAATTTGCCAATACCCCTGCTCTGACTGTAAAAAGGGTATGATGAGTCTTCCAGTCTTTAAAAGCATATTGATCCTTTCAAGCTCTTCACGTACTCAGCACTGATTAATTCATTGGAAAGTAGTCTCAAAAGGGCATTGTTCTGATGCAATCTATGCTTATAACTCTGTTGACTCCTTTGCTGGCAACCAAGACACACTCAGAAAATTCTGGGTCAGAAAATAGAAGGCTAGCCTTTAAAGACCCTCAGTTAAGTATATGGCCAATTCAGTTTTACTAAAATTGTCTTCTCTTGGACAGCACATATACTAAAAAATTGGAACAATACAAAGAAGATTAGCGTGACCCCTATGGAAGGATGACACACAAATTCATGACACATTGTATATTTTAAAAAGAAAAATGAATAAATAAAACTATTTTGCTAATGGGGTTTCCTTCTTTGTAGGACTATGAATTGGAGACAGTTCAGAGCTTACTAGCAGTCCTGAGCCCTGGGATTCCCTAAGTGTGGTCCCTGAACAAGCAGCATAAATATTACCTGGGAATAGCAATCTGTGTTTTAAGAAGCCCTCTAGGTGATCCAGAAGCATACGAAAGTTTCAGAATCACTGTCTTAGGTGTTTTCCCCCTAATGTAGAAATTAGCTCTAATTGACTCACACTCTCAAACTTCATTTACATGTATACATGGATTTGGGTGATGGTTATATGGGGACACATGTCCATAAAAATTCTCTGAGCTTTACACTTAAGATACATACACTTTACTGAATTTAATTAAACCTATTTTAAAAAGAAAAAACACTGCTAAATTACATTTCTAAGAAAGTTGGCTGGGTTCAGCTTGTCTCTTGAATAAAGGTGGTGAGATCCAGGGGCCTTGCCCACAGCATCACTGACATGATAAAGAGATTCCATGATACTGACAGCCAAGGACATCTGTGTGTAGCAACCCCAAAGACATTTATTGACATTGTTTAGCGGTAAGTCAGTCTCCAAGCAATAACCTCAACTTGTTTGACATCATCCTGGGTACATCTCTAAGTTGTGGGGCACAGCCACAGGAAACCCTAACATGAAACCAAAAGGGGCAGGTGGAAAAAAGTGCTGGACCTTTAAATTAGAGAAGGAAAGTATGAGAAACCTAGGAAGCAGTGATTAAATGCAGCCAATCAGGTGGTATGTACAAGTGTTGGGCAAGAGAGAAGCCGTGGTCAAAGGCCATGAGAGACACAGCAATGAGAGCAGAGCTGCCTAGGCAGCCTCTCTGCTGACCCGTAGAAGAGGATTGTGGGAAAGAGGGAAGAAAGATGACGCATGAGCCAAGAAGGGCTTCACAGGGCCACAGCTCTAGCAGGTGTCTGTCTGCTGTCTTGGCCCTAAGGATGAGGTGGAGACCCCTAAGAGCCCTGGTGTCAATTGGGCATCCAGTCTCAGAATCACAGAAATTCTCTACCTCAGTGCAGAAGTGTTTTGTGTGTCCCTAAATGAAAAGCACTCCCGGAGCTGGTAGGTCCCCATCCCGACCATGAAGAACTGTCTTCTTGATTAATCACCCCCTCTTTCACTGTCATGCAGGGAACTCACATTAGACTTTGTATCTGGGCCCATTTTTGCTCATTGCCACACTGCTGGGAAATGTGAACCATCCACAGTGAATGCTCAGGGAAAGAAAAGTTGAAGAAAAACTGCACCAGCAGGTGGACCCAGAGTCCCAACTATACTGTGCCCATGTGCCCAGCTGCCTGGCTGCTGCTCCCAGCCAGCTCCTGAGTCCTCCGAGTTGCTTCTGCTTTTCCTAGGCTCCTTATGTGAAATGTGACTTTTTTCATGGAAGTATCCCCCACAAGGTATTTCCCAGTCCCGCCCTGCTCAGCTGAAATGTAATCAAATTCGAAATTGTTCCTACCTAAATCAGTGAAGTGTCCCTAAATTTCCTAGGTCATTTAAACCTGAAAAGCAGTTCTAGGCATTTTGGGTTTTAGCTCATACTCAGTTTTGTTTCTGATGCTTCAATTTCATGTTTCACTATGGTGGATGTTTGTTAGTTCCCTTGGCTACTGAGCATTCAAACTTCATTTCTCTGTTGGGTGAGTCTTCTATTGCATAAATCTTGGTGGGAAAATGTCTCCCTCTCACTGCAGAATTTCAAGGGGAGGGTACCCATTGCTCCATCCCTGAGGAGTTAGCATGAGGAGCTTGGGGGCTGAGCTCAGCCAACCAGATGCCACCACTTGCAGCTTTAACTCTTGAGCAATAATGCAAAGATTGAGGCATCATTAAGAAATTATTCACTGGCCCGGCACGGTGTGTCATGCCTGTAATCCCAGCACTTTAGGAGGCTGAGGTGGGTGGATCACAAGGTCAGGAGTTCAAAACCAGACTGGCCAAGATGGTGAAACCCTGTCTCTATTAAAAATGCAAAAATTGGCCGGGCGCGGTGGTGGGCACCTGTAATCCCAGCTATTTGGGAGGCTGAGGCAGAGAATTGCTTGAACCCAGGAGGCGGAGGTTGTGGTGAGCCAAGACCGCACCACTGCACTCCAGCCTGGCTGACAGAGCAAGACTCTGTCTCAAAGGAAAAAAAGAAAAGAAAAGAAACTACTCACAGGGCTAACAGCGCAGAGTCTAGTGTGTAGGGTCAGTGTCCACGGGCAGGTGAATTAGGGGCAGCTTCCTAGCTGCAAACTCTTTGGATGACAGCTCCTGAAACTTCCTAAAAATTCTTGCATGGCATTTCTTCTTAGTTCTTTGTCCCAAATTCTAGCTTTTCTTCTCAATTGCAGGCTAAATCAGACTCTAAGCCCATGTTTCTCTGTTTTTAGTCTCTGTCTGAGATACACAAAACCAGGCATGGCAGCTATATCAGAAGCACTTGAATTAGATGTCAAAAAGTATCCTTTTCTTTTCAGTAGTGCTTTTACTGTCAATCATTAGAATAGTTCAGATTAGTTTGTGTTTTAGTGTTAAGTCATTCATTTATTATTTTTAAAATTTATCCTTTAATTTTAGATTCAGGGGTACATGCGCAGATTTGATACAAGGGTATATTGCATAATGCTGAGGTTTTGGCTTCTACTGATCCCATCACCCAGATTGTGAACATAAATACCCAATAAGAAGTTTTTGAGACCTTGTCCCCATCCATCCCTGCCTCCTCCTGGAGTCCCCAGTGTTTATTATTGCCATCTGTGTGTCCATGTATACTCAAGGTTTAGCTCTCACTTATCAGTGAGAACATGCAATATTTGGCTTTCTGTTTCTGCATTAATTCGCTTAGGGTAATAGCCTCTAGTTGCATCCAAGTGACTGCAAAAGATATAATTTTGTTCTGTTTTATGGCTGCATAGTATTCCATAATGTGTATGTACCACATTTTCTTTATGCAATCCACCATTGATAGGCACCTGGGTTGATTCCATGTCTTTGCTATGGTGAATAGTGCTGTGATGTCCTTTTGGTAGAATAATTTACTGTCCTTTGTGTATACACCCAATCATGGGATTGCTGTGTTGAATTGTAATTACATTTTCAGTTATTTGCAAAATCTCCAAACTGCTTGCAACAGTGGCTGAGCTAATTTACATTCCCACCAACAGTGTATAAGCATCCCCTTTTCTCTTTATCCTTGCCATCTGTTTTTTTGTTTTTTGTTTTTTTAACTTTTTAATAATAGCCATTCTGACCAGTGTGAGATGGTATCTCATTATGATTTTGATTTGCATTTCTCCAGTGATTAGCGATGTTGAGCATTTTTTCACATGTTTCTTGGCCCCTTGTATATCTTCTTTTGAGAAGTGTTTGTTCATGTCCCTTGCTCACTTTTTAATGCAGTTATTTGTTTTATTCTTGTTGCTTTAAGTTCCCTATAGAATCTGGATATTAGTCCTTTGTTGGATGCATAGTTTGTGAATATTTTCTCCCATTCTGTAGGTTGTCTGTTTACTCTATTGGCAGTTTCTTTTGCTGTGCGGAAGCTCTTAAATTTAATTAGGTCCCACTTGTCAATTTTTGTTTTTGTTGCAATTGCTTTTGAGGACTTAGTTACAAGTTGTTTCTCTAGGCCGGATGTCTAGGAAGGTATTTCCTAGGTTTTCTTCTAGGATTTTTATAGTTTGAGGTCTTACATTTAACTCTTTAATCCCTCTTTTTCTAAAACAAAATTATTATTTTTAATTTTTGTGGGTACATACTAGATATTAATATTTATGAGTTATATGAGGTGTTTCGATACAGGCTTGCAATATGAAATAATCACATCAAGATAAATGGGGTATCCATCACCTCAAGCATTTATTCTTTGTGTGTCAGTCTGATTATACTCTCTTAATTATATTAAAATGTACAATTAAATTATTTTTTTACTTATAGTTATCCTGTTGTGCTATCAAATACCAGGTCTTATTCATTCTTTCTAACTATTTTTTGTACCCATTAACCATCCCCACTTCCTCCTACTATCCTTTCCAACCTCTGGTAACTATCCTTCTACTCTCTACCTTCATGAATTCAATTGTTTTGACTTTTAGCTTCCATAGATAAGTGAGAACATGTGACATTTGTCTTTCTGTGCCTGGAGTTCTACCCATGTTGTTGCACATGACAGGATCTTGTTCTTTTATGTGGCTGAATAGTAGTCTGTTGTGTATGAGTACAACATTTTCTTTATCCATTTATCTGCTGATATACACTTAGGTGGCTTTCAAATCTTGGCTATTGTGAATAGTGCTGCAATAAATATGGGACTGCTGATATCTCTTTAACATACAGATTTCCTCTCTTTTAAGTATATACCTCGGATTGGGATTGCTGGATCATATGGTAGCTTTATTTTTAGTTTTTTGAGGAACCTCCAAACTGTTCTCCATAGTGGTTGTACTAGTTTACAACCCCCAACAGTGTACAAGAATTCCCTTTTCTCTACATCCTCACCAGCATTTATTGCAGTCTTTTGGATAAAAGCCATTTTAACTGGGGTAAAATGATATCTCTTTACAGTTTTGATTTGCATTTCTCTTATGATCAATGATGTTGAGGACATTTTCTTTTTCTTTGAGATGCAGTTTCGCTGTTGTTGCCCAGGCTGGAGTGCAATGGCATGATCTCGGCCCACCCACAACCTCTGCCTCCCGGGTTCAAGTGATCTCCTGCCTCAGCCTCCCAAGTAGCTGGAATTACAGGCATGCACCACCACGCCTGGTTAATTTTGTATTTTTAGTAGAGATGGGGTTTCTTCATGTTGGTCAGGCTGGTCTCGAACTCCCAATCTCAGGTGATCTGCCTGCCTCGGTCTCCCAAAGTGCTGGGATTACAGGCTTGAGCCACCACACCCGGCTGAGGACATTTTCATATATGTGTTTGTCATTTGTATGTTTTCTTTTGAGAAATGTCTATTCAACTCTTTGGTCCATTTTTAAAATTAGTTTGTTAGGCCGGGAGTGATGGCTTACACCTGTAATCCCAGCACTTTGGGAGGCCAAGGCGGGCAGATCACCTGAGGTCAGGCATTGAGACCAGCCTGGCCAACATGGTGAAACCCTGTCTCTACTAAAAATACAAAAATTAGCTGGGTGTGGTGGCGGGCACCTGTAATCCCAGCTACTTGGGAGGCTGAGTCAGGAGAATTGCTTGAACCTGGAAGGTGGAGGTTGCAGTGAGCTGAGATTGTGAGATTGTACCATTGCACTCCAGCCTGGGTGACAAGAGAGAAACTCAGTTTCAAAAAAAGACAAAAAAAAAAAAAAAAAAAAAAAAAAAAAACCCAAAAAAACCAAAAATGGTGTATTAGACTTTTTTCCTATAGAGTGCTTTGAGCTCCTTATATATTCTGGCTACTAATCCCTGTTGACGGTTAGTTTGCAAATATTTTCTCCCATTCTGTGGGTTGTCTCTTCACTTTGTTGATTGTTTCCTTTACTACAGAAGTTTTTTTTTTAACTTGATATGATCTCATTTGTCTTTGCTTTGGTTGCCTGTGTCTGTGGGGGCTTTCTCAAGATGTCTTTGCCCAGACCAATGTCCTGGAGAATTTCTCCAATGTTTCTTGTAGTAGTTTCATAGCTTGAGGTGTTAGATTTAAGTCTCTAATCCACTTTGATTTGATTTTTGTATATGATGAGAGATAGGGGTCTATTTTCACTCTTCTGCATATGGATATCCAGTTTTCCAAGCCCTATTTATTGAAAAGACTGTCTTCTCCCATTGTATGTTCTTGGAACTTTGTTGGAAATGATTTCATTGTAAATCTGTGGATTTATTTCTGGCTTCTTTGTTCTGTTCCATTGGTCTATGTGTCCGTTTTTATGCCAGTACTATGCCATTTTGGCTACTATAGCTCTCTAGTATGATTTGAAGTTGGGTAATGTGATTCCTCCAGTTTTGTTCTTTTTGCTTAGGATGCCTTTGGCTATTATGGGTCTTTTGTGGTTCCATATAAATTTTGGGATTGTTTTTTCTATTTCCATGAGAAATGTCATTGGTATTTTGATAAGGAGGGTGTTAAATCTGTAGATTGCTTTGGGTAGTGATATGATTTGGCTATGTCCCCACCAAAATCTCAAAAAATCTCAATTTGAATTGTATCCCCAAGAATTCCCACGTGTTGTGGGAGGGACCCAAGGAAAGATAGTTGAATCATGGGGGCCGGTCTTTCCCATGCTATTTTCATGGTAGTGAATAAGTGTCACGAGATCTGATGGGCTTATCAGGGGTTTCCGCTTTTCCTTGCTCCTCATTTTTCTCTTGCCCCTGCCATGTGAGAAGTGCCTTTCACCTTCTGCCATGATTCTGAGGCCTTCTCAGCCATGTGGAACTGTAAGTCCAACTCCAGAATGGTAGAACCACTAACAGCCTGCACTGTGTGCCTGGAAAAGCCACAGATGCTCAATGTTAGCCCCTGAAAGCAGTCAGGAAGGAGGCTGTACCCTGCAAAGCCACAGGAGCTGAGCTGCCCCAGATCATGGGAACCCACCTCTTGATTCAGTGATACTTGAATGTGAGACCTGGAGTCAAAGGAGATTATTTTGGAGCTTCAAAATTTGACTGCCCTGTTAGATTTCAGACTTGCATGGGCCCTGTAACCCCTTTGTTTTGGCCAATTTCTCCCACTTGGAGTGGCTGTATTTACCCAATACCTGTACTCCCATTGTATCTAGTAAATAACTAGCTAGATTTTGATTTTACAGGTTCATAGGCAGAAGGGACTTGCCTCGTCTCAGATGAGACTTTGGACTGTAGACTTTTGGGATAATGCTGAAATGAGTTAAGATTTTGGGGGACAGTTAGGAAGGCATGATTGGTTTTGAAATGTGAGGACATGAGATTTGGAGGGGCCAGGGGCAGAATGATATGGTTTGGCTGTGTCCCCACCCAAATCTCAACTTGAATTGTATCTCCTAGAATTCCCACATGTGGGAGGGACCCAGAGGGAGGCGATGAATCATGGGGCCAGTCTTTCCCATGTTATTCTCGTGATAGTGAATAAGTCTCATGAGATCTGCTGGGTTTATCAGGGCCTTTCGCTTTTGCTTGTTCCTCATTTTTCTCTCTCTGCTGCCATGTAAGAAATGCCTTTCACCTCCCGCCATGATTCTGAGACCTTTCCAGCCATATGGAACTGTAAGTCCAATTAAACTTCTTTTTCTTCCCAGTCTCGGGTATGTCTTTATCAGAAGCATGAAAATGGACTGATACAGGTAGTACGGACATTTTAACAATATTGATTCTTCTAGTCCATCAACATGGAATATCTTTCCATTTTTTTCTGTCCTCTTCAATTTCTTGCATCAACATTTTATAGTTCTCATTGTAGAGAGCTTTCTTTCTTTTGGTTAATTGGTAGGTGTTTTATTTTATTTGTAGCTATTGTAAATGGGATTACTTTTTTTTTTTTTTGAGATGGAGTCTTGCTGTGTTGCCCAGGCTGGAATGCAGTGGTGTGATCTCAGCTCACTGCAACCTCTGCCTCCCGGGATCAAGCAATTCTCCTCCCTCAGGCTCCCCGAATAGGTGGGATTACAGGTGTGTGCCACCATGCCCGGCTAATTTTTGTATTTTTAGTAGTGATGGGGTTTCCTTATGTTGGCCAGGCTGGTCTCAAACTCCTGACCTCAAATGATCCTCCTGCCTTGGCCTCCCAAAGTGCTGGGATTACAGGTATGAGCCACCATGCCTGGCCATAAATGAGATTACTTTCTTGATTTCTTTTTCAGATTGTTCACGGTTGGCATATAAATATGCTACTGATTTCTGTATGCTGATTTTGTATCCTGCAACTTTACTGAATTTATCAATTCTAAAAGTTTTTTAGTGGAATCTTAGGTTTTTCCAAATGTAAGACTATATCTGCAAACAAGAATAATTTGACTTCTTCCTTTCCAGTTTGGGTGCCCTTTCTTTCTTTCTCTTATCTGATTGCTCTAGCTAGGACTTCCAGTACTATGTTGAATAACAGTGGTGACAGTGGATATCCCAGTCATGTTACAAATCTTTGAGAAAGCCTTCCAGTTTTCTCCATTCAATATGATACTGGCCATGAGTCTGTTGCACATTGCTTTTATTATGTTGAGGTATGTTCCTTCTTTTTTTGTGTGTGTGTTTTTCAGACAGGGTCTTAGGCTGGAGTGCAGTGGTGTGATTATGGCTCACTGCAGCCTTAACCTCCCAGGCTCAGGTGTTCCTCCTGCCTCAGCCTCCCAAGCAGCTGGGACCAAAGGCATGTGCCACAACACCTGGTTTTTTTTTGTATTTTTTGTAGAGAGAGACTCTCATCATGTTGCTCAAGCTGGTCTCGAACTTCTGGGCTCAAGCAATCTGCCTACCCTGGCCTTCCAAAGTCCTGGGATTACAGGTATTAACCATTGCACTCAGCAGGTATGTTCTTTCTATACTCAGTTTTTCGAGAGTTTTGTTTGTTTGTTTGAATTACGAAGGGATGTTAACTTTTTATCAAATGCTTTTTCGGCATCAATTGAAATGGTCATGTTTTTTGTCTTTCATTCTGTTAATATGATGTATCACATTGTTTGATTTGTAGGTGTTGAGCCATCCTTGCATCCCTCAGATAAAGCCCACATGGTCATGATGAATTATCTTTTTAACGTATTCTCGAATTGCATTTGCTATTATTTTGTTGAGGATTTTTGCATCAATATTTGTCAGAGATATTGGCCTTTAGTTTTCTTTTTTTGATATGTCCTTGTCTAATTTTGGTATCAGATATGTCCTTGTCTAAATTTGGTAACACTGGCCTTGTAGAATAAGTTTGGAAGTATACCCTCCTCCCCTATTTTTCAGAATAGTTGCAGTAAGGTTGGTATTAGTTCTTCTTTAAATGTTTGGTAGAACTCAGCAGTGAAGCCATGGGTTCTGGGTTTTCTTTTGCTGGAAGGCTCTTTATTATGGCTTTGCTCTCATTATTTGTTATTGGTCTGTTCAGGTTTTGGATATCTTCATTGTTCAATCTTGGTAGGTTGCATGTGTCTAGAAATTTGTCCATTTCTTGTACATTTTCCAATTTATTGGCATATAGTTGCTCATAGTAGCTACTAATGATCCTTTGAATTTCTGTGGTGTCAGTTGCAATGTCTCCTTTTTCATCTCCAGTTTTGTTTATTTCAGTCTTTTCTCTTTTTTCCTTAGTCTGGCTAAAGGCTTGTCAATTTTCTTTAACTTAAAAAAAAACCCACTTTTTGTTTCATTGATCTTCTGTATATTTTGTTCATTTCAATTTCATTTATTCTGCTCTGATCTTTATTATTTCTTTTCATCTACTAATTTTGGGTTTGGTTTGCTTTTGCTTTTGCTTTTCTTTTCTTTTCTTTTTTTTTTTTTTTTTTTTTTTGAGATGGAGTCTCACTCTGTTGCCCAGGCTAGAGTGCAGTGGCGCGATCTTGGCTCACTACAAGCTCTGCTTCCTGGGTTCATGCCATTCTCCCGCCTCAGCCTCCTAAGTACCTGGGACTACAGGTGCCCGCCACTACACCCGGCTAATTTTTTTGTAGTTTTAGTAGAGATGGGGTTTCTCTGTGTTAGCCAGGATGGTCTCGATCTCCTGACCTCGTGAACTGCCCACCTCAGCCTCCCAAAGTGCTGGGATTACAGGTGTGAGCCACTGCGCCCGGCCTCTATTTCTTTTAAAGACATTAGTAGGTGGTTTATTGGAAGATTTTCTTCTTTTTTGATGTAGTCACTTCCAGGTATAAACTTCCCTCTTAGTACTGCTTTCACTGTATCACTGTATCCCATAGGGTTTGACATGTTATGCTTCCATTGTCATTTGTTTCAAGAAATTTTTCGATTTTCTTCTTAATTTCTTCATTGACCCAGTAGTCATTCAGGAGCATATTGTTTAGTTTCCATGTATTTGTATAGTTTCAAAAATTTGTCTTTTTTGTTTTGTTTTGCTTTTTGAAAGAGGATCTTACTCCTGTTACCCAGGCTGGTGTGTAGTGGCACAATTTCAGCTCATTGTAGCTTCAAATTCCAGGCTCAGGTGATTGACCTCAGCCTCCCGAGTAGCTGAGAATACTGGCATGTGCTGCTGTGCACAGCTAATTTTTTGTATTTTTAGTAGAGATGGGGTTTCGCCATGTTGCCCAGGCTGGTCTCGAACCCCAGGGCTCAAGTGGTCCAATCACCTTGGTTTCCCAAGGCCTAGTATCCTCTTGTTATTGATTTCTAGTTTTGTTCCACTGTGGTCAGAGAAGATGCTTGATGTCATTTCAATTTTGGGTAAAATGTTTTTGAACTTGTTTTGTGACCTACATATGGTCTATTCTTGAGAATGATCCACGTGCTGAGGAAAGGAATGTGTACTGCAGCCATGGGATGAAATGTTCTGTAAATATCTATTAAGTCAATTTGCTCTATAGTGCAGATTAAATCCAATGTTTCTTTGTTGATTTTTGGTCTGGAAATTCTGTTCAATGCTGAGAGTGGGGTGTTGAAGTCTCCAGCTATTATTGTATTGAGATCTCTCTCTCTCTCTCTCTTTAGCTCTAGTAATATTTGCTTCATATATCTGGGTGCTCCAATATTGGGTGCATCTATAGTTAGAATAATCATATCCTCTTGCTGAGTTGACCCCTTTATCATTATGTAGTGACCTTCTTTGTCTCTTCTTAAAGCTTTTGTCTTGGGATTTATTTTGTCTGATATAAATACAGCTACTTCCATTCTTTTTTCATTTCCATTGGCATGGAATATCTTTTTCCATCTCCTTATCTTTCAGTCTATGTGTGTCTTTACAGGTGAGGTGTGTTTCTTGTAGGCAACAGATCACTGGGTTTTGTTTTTTCATCCTTTCAGCTACTATATGTCTTTTGATTGGAGAATGATATGGTTTGACTCTGTGTCCCCACCCAAATCTCATCTTGAATTGTAATCCCTATAATCCCCATGTGTTGGGGGAGGGACCTGGTGGGGGGTGATTGGATCATGGGGGCTGTTTCCCCCATGCTGTTCTTGTGACACTGAGTGAGTTCTCACAAGATTTGATGGTTTTATAAGTGTTTGACAGTTCCTCCTTCACATGCTCTCTCTCTCGCCTGCTGCCATGTAAGACATGCCTGCTTCCCTTTCTGCCATGATTGTAAGTTTCCTGAGGCCTCCTAGCCATGCATAACTGTGAGCCAATTAAACCTCTTTCCTTTATAAATTCTGCAGTCTCAGATATTTCTTTATAGGAATCGAAAATGGACTAATACAGAGAGTTTAGTCTGTTTACATTCAATGTTATTATTGATAAAGTAAGGACTTAGTCCTGCAATTTTGTTATTTGGTTTCCAGTTGTTTTGTGATCTTGTCTTCCTTCTTTTCTTCTTTCCTGTCTTCCTTTTAGTGAAGCTGATTTTCTCTGGTGGTATGACTTAATTTCTTGCTTTTCATTTTTTGTATACCTACTATATGTTTTGTTTGTTTGTTTGTTTGGTTTTAGATAGAGTCTTCCTCTGTCACCCAGGCTGCAGTGCAATAGGGCATTCTCAGCTCACTGCAATCTCTGCCTCTCAGGTTCAAGTGATTCTCCTGCCTCAGTCTCCCATGTAGCTGGGATTACAGGCCCATACCACCATGCCCAGCTAATTTTTATACTTTTATTAAAGATGGGGTTTCACCATGTTGGTCAGGCTTGTCTCAAACTCCTGACCTCAGGTGGTCCACTCACCTCTACTGTATGGTTTTTGACTTGAGGTTATGATGAAGCTTGCAAATACTATCTTATAAGCCATTATTTAAAGCTGATATCAACTTAACACTGTTTGCATAAACAAACAAATGCAAAGAAAGTTATACCTTAACCTCATTCCCCTGATTTTTCAACTTTTTGTTATTTCTACTTATATTTTATTATATTGCCTGTCTTGAAAAGTTGTTGTAGTTATTATTTTGACTGGTTCATCTTTTTGTTTTCCTATTTAAAATATCAAGAATACTTTACACACTACAGTTACAGCATTGTAATATTCTTTTTCTTTTTTAATCTGTGTAATTATCATCATCAGTGAGTTTTGTACCTCCAGATGATTTCTCATTGCTCATTAACGTCCTTTTCTTTCTGATGGAAGAACTTTCTTTAGCAATCCTTGTAGGACAGATCTGGTGTTGAAGTCTTTCGGCTTGTTTCTGTGGGAAAGTCGTTACTTCTCCTTCATGTTTGAAGAATATTTTCACTGGATATACTATTCTAGGGTAAGTTTTTTTTTCCTTCAGCACTTTCAATATTTCATATACTCACTCCTGGCCTGTAAGCTTTCCACTGAAAAGTCTGCTACCAGACATACTGGAACTCTCCTGGATTTCATTGGTTTCTTTTTTCTTGCTGCTTTTGGGATCCTTTCTTTATTCCTGATTTTTGGGAGGTCAAGTACTTTTTAAAATTTTATTTCTTCCATGATGATTTACAGGAACTATCTTCAAACCAGTAAAAATATTTCATAAATAATATCTGACCACTTTCTAATGAATTGAGTAATTTTTTGCACAGTAAGCCACCTCACATTTTTCAGCAAGAAGAACATTAAATTTGAATAGTAAAGACATTACATAATGAATTAGGACACAATTAGAATTTGCTTTAAATATTTTTTTTGGGGGAAGGGGACACCAAATTTCTACTCAATGAAGAGAAACATTTTTACAGTCCAGAGGTCTTTTATTTATTTATTTTTAATACCTATTATGCCATGAATTCATAGGGAATAGGTTCCAGCAGCTTGGGCTCCTTCCCATTGGTTCTCACAAAGTGTGTTTCTCTGGGTGGAGCAAGCTGGTGCTTCAGTTGAACCAAGTACCTTACTCTTTGGCTTCCTTCTCTATCTGATCATTTTCCTTCATATGTTTCAGGAAGCTACCACGTTTCTTAGAGTGCTTAATGTGCTCAATACACACATTAATTCTCTTGGCAAGAATCTTGCCCTAAATTGCTTGTTTACAACAATGCCAACAGCATGCTAGGGAACATCATAGACTCTTCCAGTTTTGTCATGATAACACTTGTGGGGCATTCCTTTTTGAACAGTACCCATTTCCTTGATGTCTACAGTATCATCTTCCTTACCGATTTGCATATACATGGCCAAAAGAACAACTCCATGTTTTCTAAAAGACCAACATACATTGGGTGCCTCTCTTCTTTCCCTTTGTTTTTGTCATTTTAGTGAATTACTGGAAGATGGAGGCTCCAGCCAAAAGGAAGCAGGAGTTTGATTATTAAATGCCTTGTGGTAGTGTTCTTTAGGTTAAATCTGCTTGGTGTTCTATAACCTTTTTGTACTTCGATATTGATATATTAGGATATTCCTTAGGATATTAATAATATCCCAATGTTACTACTAATGCCACAGGGGGTGTACACCATGTGATATTATTCATAATATCCTAGGGGAATGTTACTCTTAATGTCACAGGGGGTACACACCATGTGTGTACACCCCCTGTGATTTTATTTGTAATATCCTAGTGGGATGTTACTTCTATAAATTTAGGAAGTTCTCTGTTATTATTCCACTGAATAAAATTTCCACCCCTATCTCTTTCACTACCTCCCCTTTAAGACCAATCTCTCTTAGATTTGCCCTTTTGAGGCTATTTCTAGATCTTGTAGGCATGCTTCATCATTTATTCTTTTTTCTTTTGTCTCCTCTGACTGTGCATTTTCAAATAGTCTGTCTTCAAGCTCAGTAATTCTTTCTTCTGCTTGATCAATTCTGCTATTAAATGCCTCTGATGCATTCTTCAGTACATGAATTGTATTTTTCAAGTCCAGAATTTCTGCTTGATTATTTTTAATTATTTCAATCTCTTTGTTAAGTTTATCTAACAGAATTTTGAGTTCCTTCCCTATGTTATCTTCAATTTATTTTGAGTTTCTCAGAACAGCTATTTTGAATTATCTGCCTGAAAGGTCACATATCTCTCTTTCTTCAGGACTTGTCCCTGTTGTCTTATTTGTTCATTTGGTGAGATCATGTTTTCCTGAATGGTGTTGATGCTTGTAGATATACATCAGTGTCTTGGCATTGAAGAGTTAGGTATTTGTTGTAGTTTTCTCAGCCTGGGTTTCTCTGTACTCTTCTTTGTGTCCTTCTTCGGAAATCTTTCCGGTATTCAAAAAGACTTGGGTGTCATAATCTAAGCTGTGTCTGCATTAGTGGGCATCCCAAACCCAGTAACCCTGTGGCTCTTGTAAACTCATAGAAGTAAAGTACTGCCTTGGTGGTCTTTGATTAGAGCCATAAGAACTCTCTGGATTACCAGAGAGAGACTCTTGTTCTCTTCTCTTACTTTCTTCTAAACAAACACAATCTTTCTCAATCTATGCTAAGCAGCCTGGAGCTGGAGGTGGGGTGACACAAGCACCCCTGTGGCCACCACCACTAGGACTGTGCTGGATCATACCTGAAGCCAGCACAGCACTGGGCCTCTTCCAAGGCCCACCGTAACCTCCACCTGGCTACCATCTATATTTTCTCAAGGACCTAGTGCTTTACAATCAGTAGGTGGCAAAGCTAGGTAGGCTTGTGTCCTTCCCTTCAGGTCAATAAGTTCCTCTAAACCCTAGGTAGGTCCACAGAGGCTGTCCAGGAGCCAGGAACTGGAGTCAAAAACCTTAGAAATCGACTTGGGTTCTATTGTACTGCTACTGAGCTGGCTCTCAATCCAGGAAATGCAGTCCTTCCCACTCTTTGTTCATCTTGCCACAGGCAGAGGAGCCTCAGCCCGTGGCCACCATCACCAGAGGCCCAAAGGGAGTACTGCACCTACCCTGTGATATGGTTTGTATCACATATGGAGAGGGTGACACTACTCCCCATATCATGGGGGGTGTACACCCCTCTGTGATATGGTTGGTAATATTTGGTGGAGAGAGGGTGATACTACTCCCCATATCGTGGGGGGTGTACACCCCCTGTGATATGGTTTGTAATATCCAGGGAGATATATCCATGTGTGTACACCCTGTTGTATTTTTCATAGTATCCTAGAAAAATGTTACTCTTAATGTCACAGTGAGTGTACACCATGTGTGTACACTCTGTGATATTATTCGTAATATCCTAGGGGGATGTTCCATGGGTGTATGCTCTGTGATATTATCTGTAATATTCTAGGGGATATTACTCTTAATGTCACAGTGGGTGTACCTGATGTTTGTACATCCTGTGTTACTATTCATAACATCACAGGGGGATGTTACTCCTAATGTCACAGTGAGTGTACACAATGTGTGGGTACTCCCAGTGATACTAATTGTAATATCCTAAGGGGATGTTCCTCCTAATGTCACAGTGGGTGTACACCATGTGTGTATACTCTGTGATATTATTCATAATATCCTAGGGGGATGTTCTGTGGGTGTACACTCTGTGATATTATTGTAATATCCTAGGGGATGTTACTCTTAATGTCACATGGGGTGTACACGATGTTTGTACATCCTGTGTTGTTATTTATAATATCGTAGGGGGATGTTACTCCTAGTGTCACGGTGAGTGTACACAACGTGTGTGCACTCCCAGTAATACTGGGAGTACACACATGGTGTGTGTACACCCACTGTGATATTATTCATAATATTCAAGGGCGATATTATTCCTAATATCACAGTTGGCATATACCCTGTGATATTATTTGTAATATTCTAGGAAGATATTACTCCTAATATTACAGTGAGTGTACACACTGTGATGTTATTCATAATATCCAAGGGGGATGCTACTTCTAATGTCACAGTGGATGTACATCCTGTGATATATTTGGTAATATCCTAGGGGGATGTTACTCCTAATGTGTACACCCGAAGATATTATTCATAACATCCTAGGGGGATGTTACTCCTAATATCACAAAGGGTGTACACACTGTGATATTATTCATAATATCCTAAAAAAATGTTACTCCTCATGTCACAGAGGGTGTTCACCCTGTGATATTATTCATAATATCCTAGGGGAATGTTACTACTAATGTCACAATGGGTGTACACTCTGTTATATTATTCATAGTAGCATACTGGGATGTTACTCCTAACATCACAGGGGGTGTACTCCCTGTGGTATTATTCATATCTTATGGGGATATTATGCCTAATGTCACAGGGGGTGTAAAACTTGTGATATTATTCATAATATCCTAAAAAGATGTTACTCCTCATGTCACAGATGGTGTACATGATGTGATATTATTCGTAATACCTTAGGGGGATGTTATCCAAATGTCACAGAGGGTGTACACCCTGAGATATTATTCGTAATATTTTGGGGGGGGGCATTACTCTTAATGTCACAGGTGGTATATACACTGTGATATTATTCTTAATATCCTAAGGGAATGTTACTTGTAAGACCACAGGTGCTGTACACCTGTAATATTATTCATAACATCATAGGGGGATGTTACTACTAATGTCACAGAGTGTATACCCTGTGATATTCTTCCTAATGTCCTAGAGGGATGTTACTCCTAATGTCACAGAGAGTGTACACCCTGTGATATTATTCATAATATTTTAAAGAGACTTTACTCCTAATGTCACAGAAAGTGTACACCCTCTGATATTCTTCCTAATATCCTAGGGGGAGGTTACTCCTAATGTCAGAGTGGGTGCACACCCTGTGAGATTATTCGTAACATCCTAGGGGAATGTTAATGTCACAGCAGGAGTACATCATGACATCATGTGTGTACACCTCCCTGTGATATCATTTGTAGTATCCTAGTGGGATGTTACTTTTAATGTCACAGGGAGTGACACCATGTGTGTATACCTCCTATGATAATATTTGTAATATCCTAAGGGAATGTTACTCCTAATGTCACAGGGGGTGTACACCATGTGTGTACACACCCTGTAATATTATTCATAATATCCTCGGGGGATGTTACTCCTAATGTAACTTGGGGTGTACACCCTGTGTTATATTATTCGTAATAAACCCTGGGGATTTTACCTTTAATGTCACAGGGATTGTATACCATGTGTGTACAACCCCTGTGATATTATTCATAATATGCCAGGGGGATATTATCCCTAATATTTTAGTGGATGTTACACTACGAAACAGGGTTTGTACATCATGTGTGTACACCACAGGGGGTGATATCATTCCTAATATCCTAGGTGAATGTTACTCCTAATGTGTGTACAAGCCCTGTGATATTATTTGCAATATCCTAGGGGGATGTTAATCTTAATATAACTTGGGGCGTACAACATGTGTGTACACCACCTGTGATATCATTCCTAATGTTTTAAAGGGATGTAACTCCTAATGTGTGTACAAGCCCTGTGACATTATTTGTAATATCCTAGGGGGATGTTAATCTTAATGTAACTTAGGGTGTACAATATGTGTGTACACCACCTGTGATATTATTCCTAATATTTTAAAGGGACATTACTCCTAATGTCACATGGGTTGTATAGCATGTGTGTACAATCCCTGTGATATTATTCGTAATATGCTAAGAGTATGTTTCTCCTAATGTCACAGGAGGTGTACACCATATGCGTAAAACCCTTGTGATATTATTTGTAATATCTTAGGTGAATGTTACTTCTAATGTGATGGGGGGTGTACACTGTGTGTGTACACTGTCATATTATTTATCATATTTTAGTCAGATGTTGCTCCTAATATTACAGGAGGTGTACACCATGTGTGCACACCCCTTGTGATATTATTCATAATATCCTAAAGTGACATTACTTTTAATGTCACAGGGGGTGTACCCCATGTGTGTAATATGCCAGTTATATTATTCGTAATATTCTATGGGGATGTTACTTCTAATATCACAGGAGTAACACACCACGTTACTCCTAATGTCACAGAGGGTGTACACCCTGTGATATTATTCATAATATCCTGGGGGAATGTTACTACTAATGTTACAGTGGGTGTACACCCTATTGTATTATTCATATATTAATATTATATTCACCATGTGTTTACATCCCCTGTGATATTATTCATACTATTTTAGGGGGATGTTATTCCTAATGTCACAGGGGAAGTCCACCATGTGTGCACACTCCCTGTGATAGTATTCATAATATCCTAAAGCGATGTTACTTCTAATGTCACAGGGGGTGTACCCGATGTGTGTAAACTACCAGTGATATTATTTGTAATATCCTAGGGAAATGTTACTGCTAATTTCACAGGGGATTACACGATGTGTGTACAACTTGTGATATTATTTATAATATTTTAGGGGGATGTTACACCTAATGGCACAGTGGGTGCACACCCTCTGTGTACACCCTGTGATATTATTCCTAATATTCTAGGAGTATGTTACTCCTAATGTCACAGTGAGTGTACACCATGTGTGTATGCCCTGTGATATTAATCGTAATATACTAGGGGGATGTTAGTTCTAATGTGACAGTGGGTGTACACCATGTGTGTATATCCTGTGATATTATTCGTGTTATCATAGGGGGATGTTATTTCTAATGTCCCAGTGGGTTCACACCCTGTGATATTATTTGTAATATCCTGGGGAGGTATTACTCCTAATATCACAGTTGGTGTACATGCTGTGTGTACACACTGAAATAGTATTTGTAATATCTTAGGCGGATATTGCTCCGAATATAACAGTGAGTGTGAACCCTGGGGTATTATTCATCATATTCTGGGGAGACATTACTCGTAACATTACAGTGGGTGTACACCTTGGGATATTATTCATAATATCTTGTGGATATATTACTGCTGATATCACAATGAATGTACACCCTGGGATATTATTTGTAATATCTTGGGGAGATACTAGTCCTGATATCACAGTGGGTGTACACTCTGGAATATTATTCGTAATATCCTGGGGAGATATTACTCTTAATACCACAGCAGGTGTACACCCTGGGAAATTGTTCATAATATCCTGGGGTGATATTACTCCTAATAGCACAGTGGGTGTACACCCTGGGATATTGTTCAAAATATTCTGGGGAGATACTACTCCTTATATCACAGTAAGTGTACATGATGTGTGTACATCTGGGATATATCTGGGGGAGATATTATTCTCCTAATATCACAGTAAGTCTACACCATGTGTGTACACCCTGGGATATCATTCATAATATCCGGGGGAGATATTATTCTCCTAATATTACATTGGATGTAAACCATGTGCATACACCCTGGATATTATTCCTAATATCCTGGGGAGATATTACTTTTTTAATACCACAGAGGGTGTACACTTGGGATGTTATTTGTAATATCCTGCAGATATATTACTCTCCTAATATCACAGAGGGCTTACACACATGGAGTATTCATAGTATTATTATTATTCGTAGTATTTTAGGGAGATACTACTCTCCTAATGTCACAGTGCATTCACACCTCGTTTGTACATCCTGGGATATTATTCATAATATCCTGGGGAGATGTTACTCTCCTAATATCACAGTAGGTGTTCACCATGTTTGTACATCCTGGAATATTATTCGTCATATCCTGGGGAGATATTACTCTTCTAATATCACAGTGGGCTTACACCATGTGTGTCCACTCTGGGATATTATTCGCAATATGATGGGGAGATAGTAATATCACAGTGAGTGTACACCATGTGTGTACAACCTGGGATATTATTTGTAATATTCTGGGGAGATATTACCCTCCTAATATCACAGTGTGTGATATTACACCCAATATCACAGAGGGAGTATACTATTTCTTTGATATTGTTTCTAATATCCGGGAGGAAGAAAATGATATTGCTCCTAATACAGCAAAGGTTGTACACATCCCTTGTAATATTGTTCCAAATATCTAGGGGGAGAGAGAATTATATTACTCAAAATATCACAGGAGGTATACATTCCCCAGTGATATTGTTCCTAATATTCATGAGGAGAGGATGACATTACTCCCAGTATCGCAGGTGGTGTGCATCCCTTCTGAGATATTGTTCCTAATATCTAGGAAGGGAGTGGATGATGTTACTCCCTATGTCGCAGGGGATATACACCCCCCTGTGATATTGTTCCAAATATCCAGAGGGTGAGAGGATAATATTACTCCCAATATCGCAGGGGGTGTACACACTTTTGTGATATTTTTCCTATTATCCACGAGAGGAGAGGATGATATTACTCCCAATATCGCAGTTGGTGTACACCCCTTCTGTGATATTGTTCCTAATATCTTCAAGAGGAGAGGATAATATTACTTCCAGTATCATAGTGGGTATACACCTTCCTTGTGATATTGTTTCTAATATCCAGGGGAAGAGACGATGATGTTACTGTCAATATCGCAGAAGCTGTACACTCCCCCTGTGATATTGTTCTTAATATTTAGGGGGAGAGAGAATAATATTGCTCCCAATATCGCAGGGTGTGTACCACCTCTGTGATATTGTATCTAATATTCAGGTGAGAGGATATTGTTCTTAATATCCTCTGTGATATTGTTCTTAATATCCAGGGGAGGGGAGGATGATTTAACTCCCAATATCGCAGGGGGTGTACACCCCTGCTGTGATATTGTTCCTAATATCCAAGGGGAAGAGACTAATATTACTCCCAATATCACAGGGGGTATACACTCTCCAGTGATATAGTTCCTAATATCCAAGGAATCCAAGGGTGATATTACTCCCAATATCGCAGCAGATGCACAACCTGGATTTTGTTGATTTTCCAAGGAAGGAGAGAATGATGTTACTCCCAATATCGCTAAGTATGTACACCTGCTCTCTTATATTGTTTCTAATGTCCACAACGCAAGAGGATGATATTACTCCCAATATCTGAGGAGGTGTACACCTCTCTGAGATATTGTTTCTAATATGCAAGGAGGGGAAAGGATTTTCTTACATCCAATATAGCAGGGTGTGGACACCCCATTCTCATGATATTGTTCCTAATATCGGGGGGGGGCAGGATGACATTACTACCAATATCGCAGGGACTGTACACCCCACCTGTGATATTGTTCCTAATATCCAGGAAGGGAGAGAATGACATTACTTCCAATATCTCAGGGGGGTGTACATCCCTCCTGTGAGATTGTTCCGAATATCCATGAGGGAGAGGATGATATTACTCCCAATATCGCAGGCAGTGTACACCTTTTCTGTGATATGGTTTCTTTTTCTTTTTTTTTTTTTTGAGATGGAGTCTTGCTCTGTCACCCAGGCTGGAGTGCAGTGGCCGGATCTCAGCTCACTGCAAGCTCCGCCTCCCGGGTTTACACCATTCTCCTGCCTCAGCCTCCAGAGTAGCTGGGACTACAGGCGCCAGCCACCTCGCCCGGCTAGTTTTTTGTATTTTTAGTAGAGATGGGACTTCACCGTGTTAGCCAGGATGGTCTCGATCTCCTGACCTTGTGATCCACCCGTCTCGGCCTCCCAAAGTGCTGGGATTACAGGCTTGAGCCACCGCGCCCGGCCTGTGATATGGTTTCTAATGTACATGAGGGAGAGGATGATATTTCTTCCAAAATCACAAGGGGTGTGCACACACTCTGTGATATTGTTCCTAATATCCAAACGGGTCAGGCTGATATTACTCCCAATATCGCAGAAGGCGTACAACAATCCTGTGATATTTTTTCTAATATTGGGGTGGGGGATGATATTACTGCCAATATCGCAGATGCTGTACACCGCCCCCCTGTGATATTGTTCCTAATATCCCAGGAAAGAGAAGATAATATTACTCCCAATATATCAGGGAGTGTACACCTCCCCTGTGATATTGTTTCTAATATCCGGGGGGAGGAGAACAAGATATTACACCCAATTTCACAGGAGGTGTTCACCCCCACAGTGATATTGTTCCTAATCTCCAGCGGGGGGAGGAAGATATTACTTTCAATATTGCAGGGGGTGAACACCCACCCTGTGATATTGTTCCTAATACTCACCAGGGGAGAGACTATTACTCCCAATATCGCATGGGGTGTACACCCACCCTGTGATATTGTTCCTAATATTCAGGTGGGTGCAGGATGATATTACTTCCAACATCGCAGGAGGTGTACACCCCTGCTGTGATATATGTTTTAATTTCCATGGGGGGAGAGAACAGTATTTCTCCCAATATCGCAGAGAATATACACCTCCCCCAGTGATATAGTTTCTAATATCTAGAGGGCCAGAGGATGATTTTACTCCTGATATCACGCAGGTGTACAACCCCCTGTGATTTTTTCCTAAGATTTAAGGAGGGAGAAGATGATATTACTCCCAATATCCCTGGAAGTGTAACCCCCCTGTGATATTGTTCCTAATATCCAGGGGGGTCAGGATGACATTACTCCCAATATCACAGGGACTGTATGCCCCACCTGTGACATTGTTCCTAATATCCAAGAGGAGAAGGATGATATTACTCCCAATATCACAGGGCATGTACACCCCCACCGTGGTATTGTCTCTAATATTCAGGCAGGGAAAGGATGATATTACTGCAAATATCTTAGGGGTGTACACGCCCTGCGTGATATTTTTTCTAATATCCAGAAGTGGAGAAATGATATTACTCCCATTATCGAAGGGGGTGTACACCCACCAGGTAATATTGTTTTTAATATCCAATAGTGGAAAGGATTATATTAATCCCAATATCACAGGGGTTCTACGCTCCTGCCTGTGATATTGGTGCTAATATCCAACAGGGGAGAGGATAATATTGATCCTTATATCACAACGGGTGTACATCTTCCCTGTGATATTGTTCCTAATATCCAGGGGATGGAGAGAGTGATGTTACTCCCAATATCACAGGGATGTACACCCCCTCCCATGATACTGCTCTTAATATCCAGGTGGGGCAAAGGATAATATTACTCCCAAATTCTTCAGGGGGTGTACACCCCTCCCCCGTGATATTGTTTTTAATATCCTGGTATGTAGAAAATTATATTACTTCAAATGTCTCAGGGGGTTTACACCATGCCCTGTGATATTGTTCCTAATATACAGGGGGAAAAAGGGATATTAATCCCAATATTGCAGGGGGTGTACACCCCCCATGATATAGTTTTCAATATATAGGCGTGGAGAAGAAAATATTACTTTTAATATCACAGGGGCTGTACACCCCCCTTATGATATTGTTCCTAATATCCAGGGAGGGAGAGGATGATATCACCCCCAATACCACAGCAGGTGTACCCCCGTTCTGTGATATTGTTTTAAATATCCAAGGCAGGGGGAAGGTGACATTACTCCCAACATCGCAAGGGGTGTAAAACATCCCTGTGATATTATTCCTAATATCCAGGGGGTGACAGGATATTACTCCTAATATCATGGAGGGTGTTCTCCTCCCCATGATATTGTTCCTAATATCCAGGAATGACGGGATGATAGTACTCCCAATATCGTAGGGGCTCTATAACCCTCCTGTCATATTGTTTCTAATGTCCGGGTGGGGTGGGGAGAGGATGATATTACTCCCAATAGTGCAGGGATGTACACCCCTGCTGATATTTTTTCTAATATCCAGGGTGAGAGAGGATAATATTACTACCAATATTGCTGGGAGTGTACACCTCTCCTGTGATATTGTTCCTAATATCCAGAGGGGAAGAAGATATTACTCCCAATGTCGTGGCAGCTGTACAACCCCCTGTGATATTGTTTCTAAATCCAGGGTTTGAGAAGATGATATTACTCCCAAAATTGCAGGGGATGTACACCCCCACTGTGATATTTTTCCTAATACCCAGGGGTGGGGGGAGAGGATGTTGTTACTCTCAATATCACAGGGGGTGTAACCCCTACTGTGATACTGATTTTAATATTCAGGGGGGAGAGGATGATATTACTCCCAATATCACAGGGTGTTTACACCCCCACTGTGATATTGTTCCTAATTTCAAGTGGGGGAGAGGATATTACTCCCAATACCGCAGCAAGTGTACATCCCCCCATGTAATATTGTCTCTAAATTCAGGGGGCGAGAAGATGATATTACTCCCAATATCACACAGGGTGTACATCTCCCGTCATATTGTTCCTAATATTTAATGAGGGAAAGGATGATATTACTTCATATAAGTAATGTGCGAGCACATCCACTGTGGTATTGTTCCTAATATCTGGGGCAGGGGAAGGATGATGTTACTTCCAATATTGCAGGAGGTGTACAATCACCCTGTGATATTGTTTCTAATATCCAGGGACAAAGAGCATGATATTACTCGCATTATTGTGGGGGTGTATGCCCCTGCTTTGATATTTTTCCTTATATCCAAAAAGGGAGAGGCTGATATTACTTCCAATATGGCAGGGGGTGTACAACCCCCTGTGTGATATTGTTTCTAATATCCAGAGGGGGAGAGGATAATATTACTCCCAACTTCACAGGAGTTGTACACCTCCCCCCCCCATAATATTGTTCCTAATATCCAAAAACGGGAGAGGCTGATATTACTCCCAATATTGAAGGGTGTGTACACACACCATGTGATATTGCTCATAATATCCAGGGAGAAAGAGGATAATATTGCTCCAAATATCACGTGGCTGGTGTACATCCTCCCTGTGATATTTTTCCTAATATCCAGGGGGAGAGAAGAATATATTACTTCCAAAATCACTGGGAGTATACACTTTCTCTGTAATATTGTTTCTAGTATGCAGCGGGGGAGAAAATGATATTGTACACCCAATATTGCAGGGGTGTACATGCCCCCTGTGATACTGTTGCTAATATCCAGGGGGGAAAGGATGATATTACTCCCAATACTGCAGGGTGTGTACACCCATCCTGTGATATTGTTTCTAATATCCAGGTGAAGAGAGGATGATATTACTGTCGATATCAAGGGTTTACATCTTACCTGTGATATTTTTCCTAATATCCAGGAGAAGAGAGGATGACATTACTTTCAATATTGCAGTGGGTGTACACCCTAACTCTGATATTGTTTTTAGTATCCAGTGACGGAGAGAATGATATTACTCCCAATATCACAGGGTGTGTACAACCCTCCTGTGATATTGTTCCTAATATCAAGGGAGGGAGAGGATGATATTACTCCCAGTATCCCAGGGGGTGTACCTCCCTCGTGATATTGTTTTTCTTTTTTTTTTTTTTTTCTTTTTTTTTTTTGAGACGGAGTCTCGCTCTGTCACCCAGGCTGGAGTGCAGTGGCTGGATCTCAGCTCACTGCAAGCTCCGTCTCCCGGGTTCACGCCATTCTCCTGCCTCAGCCTCCCGAGTAGCTGGGACTGCAGGCGCCCGCCATCTCGCCCGGCTAGTTTTTTGTATTTTTTTAGTAGAGACGGGGTTTCACCGTGTTAGCCAGGATAGTCTCGATCTCCTGACCTCGTGATCCGCCCGTCTCGGCCTCCCAAAGTGCTGGGATTACAGGCTTGAGCCACCGCGCCCGGCCAATATTGTTTGTCATATCTAGAAGAAGAGAGGTTGATATTACCCTCAATATTGCAGTGGGTGTATACACACCCTGAGATATTGTTCCTAATATCTGGCGGGGGCGGGGGGAGAGGATGATGTTACTCCCGGTATTGCAGGAAGTATACATTCCCCCTGTGATATTGTTCCTAATATCTAGTGGAAGAGAGGATGCTGTTACTCCCAGTATCTCAGAAGGTGTATACCCCTCTGTGATATGGTTTGTAATATCCAGGGAGTGGGGGAGAGAGTGATACTATTCCCCATGTCGTGGGGGTTGTACACCTTCCTGTGATATGGTTCATAATATCCAGAGGTGGAGAGGGCGATACTACTCGCCATATCGTGGGGGATATAAGGCTTCCACCAATGTTCTCTTAAGGCCCAAAAGCTCTTCAGTCAACTGTGGTGAATATTGCCAGGCCTGGGACTCACTTTTCAGGCCAGCGTGCTCTCCTCTGGCCCAGAACAGGTCTAGAAATGCTGTTCAAGACCCTGGAATCAGGGATCCCAAGAACCCGCCTGGTGCTCTATTCCACTATGGCTAAGCTGGTACCTAGGGTGCAAGATAAAGTTCCCTTTTACTTTTCTCTCTGTTTTTCTCAAGCAGATGGAGTCTCTCACTGTAGCCATCACAGCTGGGAATGTGCTGTGTCTCACCTGAAGCCAGCATATCTCAAAGTCTCACCCAAGGCCCACAGTATATTGCTGCTAATTATTCAGGGCCCAAGGGCACTTACTCAGCAGATAATGGGTCCTGCCATGAGTGAGTCCTTCCTTTCAAGGCTGCAGGTTCCCTTCTGGCCCAGGGTGTGTCCAGAGATGTCTAGGAGCTAGGGCCTGGAATGGGGTCCTCATGACACTGCCCAATACCCTATCCTAGTGTGGATAAACTGGTATCCAAGATGCAAAACAAAGTCTTCCCCACTCTTCCCTCTCCCTCTCCTCCCCTCGAGGATAGGGTCTCTTTTGCAGCTATAAGCTGTGTAGCCTGGGTTTGGCGGGGATGGCATAAGCACTCCCTTAGCCACTCTGGCTGCTGTCTTACTAGGTCATGTGCCCCCTGAGTCAACAGGCTCTGAGCCCAGCTCAACACTAGGACTCACCTAGGAGTTGCAGTCCTGTGGCCTAGACTGCCTTTCAAGTTTATTTAGGGACCCAGAGCACTGAAGCCCACAGTGGCAAGGTTTGCCAGAATTCAAGTTCTGTCCACTGGGATGGGTGATTCCCCTCTGGCTGGGGCCAGTCCAAATGTTCAGTCTGTGGGCAGGCATCAGCTAAGTACAACCACATTCTGCTTTCCACTGTGACAGGGCAGCACTGAGTTCAATGCAAAATCTCACAATTGCTGCATTCTCTCTCCCCAAGCACAGATTCTCTGCACAACACAGCCACTGCTAAGGGATGAGAGAGAGAGCTAGTGTTGACTATTCAAATCTGTTTTTCTTATCCTTTCCAATGCCTCTTTCAGGGATATGAAATTAAAACCAGGTACTATGAGTACTCACCTGATTCTTGGATCTTATGAAGGTGCTTTTTTGGATAGATAGTTGTTAAATTTGGTGTTCCTGCGAGGGAGGGAGGATCAGTGCAGCCTTCTATTATGCAATCCTTTTCCACCCTTCTGCCCCTCTTTAATCCATCTTAAGTTAATTTTTGTATATGGTGAGAGGTAGGAGTCCAGTTACATTCTTCTGCATATGGTTAGCCAGCTATCCCAGCACCATTTATTGAATAGGGAATCCTTTCCCATTTGCTCATTTTTGTTGACTTTGTCAAAGATCAGTTGGTTGTAAGTACGTGGTTTTATTTATGGGTTCTCTATTCTGTTCCATTGGTCTGTGTGTCTCTTTTTGAACCATACCATGCTGTTTTGGTTACTGTACCCTTGTAGTATACTTTGAAGTTTGTTAATGTGATACTTCTGACTTTATTCTTCTTCTTAGAATTGCTTTGTAAGCTATTAATTTAACAAAATAAAAAAATGTGATCATTTTCAAAATTTAACCCAGAATAGAAGGAAAGATTGAAAAAGATTGTTTTTAAAAATAAGATTCCTGAGGGGTGGAGGGGGGTCAGGCAAGATGGCCAAATAGAAACAGCTCCACTCTGCAGCTCCCAGCGAGATCCATGCAGTAGGTAGGTGCTTTCTGCATTTCCAACTGAGGTACCTGGTTCATCTCACTGGGACTGGTTGGACAGTGGGTGCAGCCCACGGAGGGAGAGCCAAAGCAGGGTGGGGCGTGACCTTACCCGGGAAGCACAAGGGGTAGGGGATTTCTCTTTCCTAGTGGGAGATTGTACCAGGAGGAACAGTACACTCCTGCTCAGATACTGTGCTTTTCCTATGGTCTTCACAACCAGCAGACTGGGAGATTCCCTCCAGTGCCTGGCTTGGCAGGTCCTATGCCCACAGAGCCCAGCAAGCTCAGATTCATTGGCTTGAAATCCTCACTGCTAGTACAGCAGTCTGACATTAACCTAGGGTGCTGGAGCTTGGTTGGGGGAGGGGTGTCTGCCATTGCTGAGGCTTGAGTAAGCAGTTTTATGCTCACAGAGTAAACAAAGCCACTCGGAAGTTCAAACTGGGCAGAGCCCACCACAGCTCAGCAAGGCCAACTGCCTCTCTAGATTCCACCTCTGTGGGCAGGGCATTTCTGAACAAAAGGCAGCAGCCTCAGTCAGGGACTTACAGATAAAACCCCCATCTCTCTGGGACAGAGCACCTGGAGGAAGGGGCAGCTGTGGGTGCAGCTTCAGCAGACTTAAACCTCCCTGCCTGATAGCTCTGAAGAGAGGAGTGGTTCTCCCAGCACGGCATTCAAGCTCTGATAATGGACAGACTGCCTCCTCAAGTGGGTCCCTCATCCCCGAATAGCATGAGTGGAAGATACCTCCCAGTAGGGGCTGACAGACACTTCATACAGGAGAGCTCTGGCTGGCATTTGGCGGATGCCCCTCGGGGGCAAAGCTTCCAGAGGAAGGATCAGGTAGCAATAGTTGCTGTTCTGCAGCCTCTGCTGGTGATACCCAGGCAAACAGGGTCTGGAGTGGACTTCCAGCAAACTCCAACAGATTGCAGCTGAGGGGCCTGACTGTTAGAAGGAAAACTAACAAACAGAAAGCAATTGCATCAACATCAACAAAAAGGATGTCCACACCAAAACCCTATCCGTAGGTCACCAACATGAAAGACCAAAGGTAGATAAAACCAAAAAGATGGGGAGAAACCAGTGCAGAAAGACTGAAATTCCAAAAACCAGAATGCCTCTTCCCCTTCAAAGGATCGCAACCCCTCACCAGCAAGGGAACAAAACTGGATGGAGAATGAGTTTGACAAATTGGCAGAAGTAGGCTTCAGAAGGTGGGTGATAATAAACTCCTCCAAGCTAAAGGAGCATGTTCTAACCCAACAAGGAAGCTAAGAACCTTGAAAAAAGGGTTAGAAGAATTGCTAACTAGAATAACCAGTGTAGATAAGAACATAAACAAGCTGATGGAGCTGAAAAATGCAGCACAAGAACTTCATGAAGCATACACAAGTTTCGATAGCCAATCAATCAACCAGAAGAAAGGACATCAGTGATTGAAGATCAACTTAATGAAATAAAGCAAGAAGACGAGACCAGAGAGAAAAGAGTGAAAAGAAACGAACAAAGCCTCCAAGAAATATGGGACTTTGTGAAAATACCAAATCTTCATTTGATTAGTATACCTGAAAGTGACCGGGAGAATGGAACCAAGTTGGAAAACACTTTTCAGGATATTATCCAGGAGAACTTCCCCAACCTAGCAAGGCAGGCCAACATTCAAATTCAGGAAATACAAAGAACACCACAAAGATATTCCTCGAAAAGAGCAACCCCAAGACACATAATCAATCTTCAGATTCACCAAGGTTGAAATGAAGGAAAAAATGTTAAGTGCAGCCAGAGAGAAAGGTCGGGTTACCCACAAACGGAAGCCCATCAGACTAACAGCGGATCTCTCTGCAGAAACCCTACAAGCCAGAAAAAAGTGGGGGCCAATATTCAACATTCTTAAAGAAAGGAATTTTCAACCCAGAATTTCATATCCAGCCAAACTAAGCTTCATAAGTGAAGGAGAAATAAAATTCTTTACAGACAAGCAAATGCTGAGAGCAGGCCTGCCTTACAAGAGCCCCTGAAGGAAGCACTAAACATGGAAAGGAACAACTGATACCAGCCACTGCAAAAACATGCCAAATTGTAAAGACCATCGACGCTATGAAGAAACTGCATAAACTAATGGGCAAAACAACCAGCTAGCATCATAATGACAGGAGCAAATTCACACATAACAATATTAACCTTAAATGTAAATGGGCTAAATGCTCCAATTAAAAGACACAGCCTGGCAAACTGGATAAAGAGTCAATACTCATCAGTGTGCTGTGTTCAGGAGACCCATCTCATGTGCAAAGACATACACAGGCTCAAAATAAAGGGATGGAGAAAGATCTACCAAGCAAATGGAAAGCAAAAACAAAAAAACAGCGTTTGCAATCCTAGTCTCTGATAAAACAGACTTTAAGCCAACAAAGGTCAAAAGAGACAAAGAAGGGCATTACATAATGGTAAAGGGAATAGTACAACAAGAAGAGCTAACTATTCTAAATATATATGCACCCAATACAGGAGCACCCAGATTCATAAAGCAAGTTCTTAGAGACCTACAAAGAGTCTTAGACTCCCATTCCACTGTCAATGTTAGACAGATCAATGAGACAGAAAATTAACAAGGATCTCCAGGACTTGAACTCAGCTCTGGACTAAGCAAGGCCTAATAGATATCTATAGAACTCTCCACCCCAAATCAACAAAATATACATTCTTCTGAGCACCACATCGTACTTATTCTAAAATTGACCATGTAATTGGAAGTAAAACACCTCAGCAAATATAAAAGAACAGAAATCACAACAAACTGTCTCTCAGACCACAGTGCAATCAAATTAGGACTCAGGATTAAGAAACTCACTCAAAACCGCACAACTACATGGAAACAGAACAACCTGCTCCTGAATGACTACTGGGTAAATAACAAAATGAAGACAGAAATAAAGATGTTCTTTTAAACCAATGAGAACAAAGACACAATGTACAAGAATCTCTGGGACACCTTTAAAGCAGTGTGTAGAGGGAAATTTATAGCACTAAATGCCCACCAGAGAAAGCAGGAAAGGTCTAAAATCGACACCCTAACATCACAATGAAAAGAACTAGATAAGCAAGAGCAAATTCAAAAGCTAGCAGAAGACAAGAAATAACTAAGATCAGAGCAGAACTGAAGGAGATAGAGACACAAAAAACCTTTCAAAAAATCCATGAATCCAGGAGCTGTTTTTTTTTTTGAAAAGATCAACAAAATAGATTGACTGCTAGCCAGACTAATAAAGAAGAAAAGAGAGAAGAATCAAATAGATACAATAAGAAATGATAAAGGGGATATCACCAATGATCCCACAGAAGTACAAACTACCATCAGAGAATATTATAAACACCTCTACGCAAATAAACTAGAAAATCTAGAAGAAATGGGTAAATTCCTGGACACATACACCCTCCCAAGACTAAACCAGGAAGAAGTCAAGTCTCTGAATAGACCAATAACAGGTTCTGAACTTGAGGCAGTAATTAAGAGTCTATCAACCAAAAAATTTCCAGGACCAGAAGGATTCACAGCCGAATTCTACCAGAGGTACAAAGAGGAGCTGGTACCATTCCTGCTGAAACTATTCCAATCAATAGAAAAATAAGGAGTCCTTCCTAACTCATTTTATGAGGCCAGCATCATCCTGATACCAAAACCTGGCAGAGACACAACAGAAAAAAGAAACTTTTAGGCCAATATCCGTGATGAACATCGATGTGAAAATCCTCAATAAAATACTGGCAAACCAAATCCAGCAGCACATCAAAAAGGTCATCCAACATGATCAAGTCAGCTTCATCCCTGGGATGCAAGGCTGGCTCAACATACATAAATCAATAAACGTAATCCATCACATAAACAGAACCAACAACAAAAACCACATGATTATTTCAATAGATGCAGAAAAGGCCTTCACCAAAATTCAACAGCCCTTCATGCTAAAAACTCTCAATAAACTAGGTATTGATGGGACGTATCTCAAAATAATAAGAGCTGTTTATGACAAACCCACAGCCAATATTATACTGAATGAGCAAAAACTGGAAGCATTCCCTTTGAAAACTGGCACAAGACAAGGACGCCCTCTCTCACCACTCCTGTTCAACATAGTATTGGAAGTTCTGGCCAGGGCAATGAGGCAAGAGAAAGAAATAAAGTGTATTCAATTAGGAAAAGAGGAAGTCAAATTGTCTCTGTTTGCAGATTACATGATTGTATATTTAGAAAACCTCATCGTCTCACCCCAAAATCTCCTTAAGCTGATAAGCAACTTCAGCAGTCTCAGGATACAAAATTAACGTGCAAAAATCACAAGCATTCCTATACACCAATAACAGACAAACAGTGAGCCAAATCATGAGTGAACTCCCATTCACAATTGCTACAAAGAAAATAAAATACACCATCTGATCTTTGACAAACCTGACAAAAACAAGCAATGGGGAAATGATTCCCTATTTAATAAATGTTGCTCAGAAAGCTGGCTACCCATATGCAAAAAGCTGAAACTGGATCCCTTCCTTACACCTTATACAAAAATTAACTCAATATGGATTAAAGACTTAAATGTGAGACCTAAAGCCATAAAAACCCTAGAAGAAAACCTAGGCAATACCATTCAGGACATAGGGATGGGCAAATACTTCATGACTAAAACATCCAAAGCAATGGCAACAAAACCCAAAACAGACAAATAGAATCTAATTAAACTAAAGAGCTTCTGCACAGCAAAAGAAACTATCATCAGAGCGAACAGGCAACCTACAGAATGGGAGAAATTTTTGCAATCTATCCATCTGACAAAGAGCTAATATCCAGAATCTACAAATAACTTAAACAAATTTACAAGAAAAAAACAAACAACCCCATCAAAAAGTGGGTGAAGGATATGAACAGACACTTCTCAAAAGAAGACATTTATGCAGCCAACAAACTTATGAAAAAATGTTCATCATCACTGGTCATTAGAGAAATGCAACTCAAAACCACAATGAGATAGCATCTCATGCCAGTTAGAATGATGATCATTAAAAAGTCAGGAAAAAACAGATGCTAGAGAGGATGTGGAGAAATAGGAATGCTTTTACACTGTTGGTGGGAGTGTAAATTAGTTCAACCATACTGGAAGACAGTGTGGTGATTCCTCAAGAATCTAGAACTAGAAATACCATTTGACCCAGCAATCCCATTACTGGGTATATACCCAGAGGATTATAAATCATTCTACTATAAAGACACATGCACAGGTGTGTTTATTTCAGCACAGTGCACAATAGCAAAGTCTTTGAACCAACCCAAATGCCCATTGATGATAGATTGGATAAAGAAAATGTGGCACATATACACCATGGAATACTATGCAGCCATGAAAAAGATGAGTTTATGTCCTTTGCAGGGACATGGTTGAAACGAAACCATCATTTTCAGCAAAGTAACACAAGAAGAGAAAACCAAACACTGCATGTTCTCACTCATAAGTGGGAGTTGAACAATGAGAACACATGGACACAGGGAGGGGAACATCACATACCGGGGCCTGTTGGGTGCTAGGGGGCTGGGGGAGGGATAGCATTAGGAGAAATACCTAAAGTAAATGACGAGTTGATGGGTCTAGCAAACCAACATGGCACATGTATACCTATGTAACAAACCTGCATGTTGTGCACATGTACCCCAGAACTTAAAATATAATAAAAAATTTTTTAAAAATTAAGATTCCTGTTTTCGATAACCTGAGTGGAAAAAAGAGAAGAAGAGCTTTTGTAAGTTGAATGTATAAAATTTCTGAAAATATAGATGGTAGTATAACTGGAATCTTAATAAATAGTAAGGTTAGTTTGTAAAAGAAACTAATCCTTCCTCTAGTGTATTTGTGGTAATTTGTGTTTGGTAAGTCCTTGTCACATAATAGGTGCTTAAATAATGTTATAGTTACCACCTACTATGTGCTGAGTACTTTAGCTATCTTAACACATTTCCCTATTTTATAATAGACAAAATTCCTAAGGGATTCAAACATTGCTGTACTGGCTGCAGAACTCAAGATTTTTCTACAGCAACCTACTGCATTATAGTCTTGCTATATTCTGCCTGAATTTACATTTTAATATCTACCTAAGACTTAACAGGCAGATATTCTAAATTTAGTTCTGAGGGTTAAACTACAAAAGAGAAATAATAGAATGTTGACTCATGTCAGGACCCCCATCTCTCTAAAGGTGAATGTCATGACATATGAGATAATAGTGTTGTATTATTCATGTCTTCTCATTTTCAACACAATTTTTTGACTTGTTATTATACATTGAAATCTCTGCAAAAATTGTGAAATAAATTCATCCCCATGCCTCTTCCCCTCCATCCTTCCCCATTGGGTGGCGAAGGGGTGGCCTGCCCCTCCACACCTGTGGGCATTTCTCATTAGGTGGAACGAGAGACTTGAGAAAAGAAATGAGGCACAGAGACAAAGTATAGAGAAAGAAAAAGTGGGCCCAGGGGACCGGCACTCAGCATACAGAGGACCCACGCTGGCACCGGTCACTGAGTTCCCTCAGCATTTATTGATCATTATCTTTACCGTCTTAGAAAAAGGGAAGTGACAGGATAATAGGATCATTGTAGGGAGAAGGTCAGCAGTAAGACATGTGAGTAAAGATCTCTGTGACATAAGTTTAAGGAAAAGTGCTGTGCCTTGATATGTATATATAAACATCTCCATAAACCTTTTTAGTGCATAAAGAGCAGCATTGCGCTAGTAAGTCCCACCTTTCGCCCTAAGGCAGTTTTCTCCTTTCTCAGTCAACAGAACATACAACCGGGCTTTACACCGAGATGTTCCATTGCCCAGGGATGGGCAGAAGACAGATGCTTTTCTCTATCTCAACTGCCAAGAGGCCTTCTTTCCTCTTGTACTAGTCCTCCTCAGCACAGACCCTTCAAGGGTGTCAGACTAGGGGACAATCAGGTCTTTCCCTTCCCATGAGGCCATATTTCAGACTATCACATGGGGAGAAACCTTGGACAATACCTAGCTTTCCTAGGCAGAGGTCCCTGTGACCTTTGGCAGTGTACGTGTCCCTGGGTACTTGAGATTAAGAGAATGGTGATGACTTTTCACAAGCATACTGGCTCCAGGCACTTGTTTAACAAAGCACACCCTGCACAGCCCAAAATCCTTTAAACCTTGAGTCACCACAGCACATGTATCTTGCAAGGACAAGGTTGGGGGTAGGGTCACAGATTAACAGCATCTCAAATACAGAACAATACGGAGTCTCTTATGTCTACTTCCTTCTATATAGACAGAGTAATGGAGGGGTGGCCTGCCCCTCCACACCTGTGGGTTTTCTCGTTAGGTGGAACGAGAGACTTGAGAAAAGAAATAAGACACAGAGACAAAGTATAGAGAAAGAAAAGCAGGGCCCAGGGGACCGGCACTCAGCTTACAGAGGACCCACGCCGGCACCGGTATCTGAGTTCCCGTAGTATTTATTGATAATTATCTTTACCATCTTAAAGATAAGGGAGTGGCAGGACAATAGGATAATTTTAGGGGGAAAATTAGCTGTAAGACATATGGATAAAGATCTCTGTGACATGAATAAGTTTAAAAGAAAATGCTGTACCTTGAGATGCATATGCAAACATCTCCATAAACCTTTTAGCAGCATTGCTCCAGCAAGTCCCACCTTAATCCTAATGGCAATTTTCTCCTTGCTCGGTAAACAAAGCATACAATCGGGTTTTACACGGAGATGTTCCATTGCCCAGGGACGGGCAGGAGACAAATGCTTTTCTCTTACTTGAGATTAAGAGAATGGTGATGACCTTTAACCAGCAAGCAGCCTTTAGGCACTTGTTTAACAAAGCACATCCTGCACAGCCCAAAATCCATTAAACCTTGAGTCACCACAGCACATGTCTCTTGCAAGGACAAGGTTGGGGGTAGGGTCACAGATTAACAGCATCTCAAATACAGAAACAAATGGAGTCTCTTATGTCTACTTCCTTCTATATAGACACAGTAACAGGCTGATCTCTCTTTCTTTTCCCCACAAGTGACAGTCTGATCTTTCTTTTCCCCACAGGGTAGCTATTCAATTGGCTCAGGGAAGACAGTCTTTTTTGTAGAATGGGTCCTCTTTACTCAACATCCCCTTCAAAGAAAGCTATTGTCTGGTCTGAGCCCCTGAAAGAGTCTGCTAGCATTAGCATGCCAAAGGCGTGATCAATATTTGACAGAAATGCATGAAACATATTACATATAACCCCAACCACCCTAACAAAGGGGTGAAGATGTGACGAGAAGCAGGTTACTTAGTAAAATGAGACTTGGGTAGCCTAGAGTACTGTCTTCTGCTTTGTCAGCAAAGGCAAGAGGTTGCTTTAGAAAAAGTTATTCTGACAAGAGTGTCACCATTTTGGTTGTGTAATAAATCTCATTGTTCTTACACTAACTAAAAAAGTCTGTAAAGTATAAATTAAGCTGCTTAATATGGAAGTTGAAATGATCCTGAGGTAGGAAAAATTCCTTTAATGACTTTTCATTGTTGGTTTATAAAATATGGTATCTAACAGAAATTTAGATCCTGTGACTTTTCCCCAATTCTATACCACTACTCCCAAATCTCTACCAACTTCTATTCATGCCGAATGAAGATTTTTTAAAAAAGGAGCAAGGACACTTTAGGCCAGGGTTTTCCCAACTTCAGCACTACTGGGCTGGATAATTCTTTGCCAAGGGAAGGGGGCACTGTGCAATGTTTAGCAGCATCCCTGACTTCTACCACTAGCTGTCAGCAGCAAGCCCCGCCCCCACCAACCCCAATTTGCAACCTATGACTTCTACACTGAATAGCTATTCTTTTAAGACTTTTTTTTTCTTTTTTGAGATGGAGTTTTGCTCTTGTTGCCCAAGCTGGCATACAATGGCGTGATCTCGGCTTACCCGCAACCTCCACCTCCGGGTTCAAGTGATTCTCCTGCCTCAGCCTCCCAAGTAGCTGGAATTAGAGGCATGCACCACCAAGCATGGCTAATTTTGTATTTTTAGTAGAGATGGGGTTTCTCCATGTTGGTCAGGCTGGTCTCGAACTCTTGACCTCAGGTAATCTGCCCACCTTGGCCTCCCAAAGTGCTGGGATTACAGGCATAAGCCACTGTACCAGGCCTCTTCTGGGATTTTTGTATGCTCTTTTTAAAACATCATAAACCAAATGTGTTGAGCATCATCAAACTGTTCATGGTCCAAAGTTGCCACCGAAAACATCAAGAGTTATACTGAACTATAATGCAGTGAACGATCTCTTGGTCTACTGAAATGTGTAAAGTGGCTTATCTTGGTGACTAAGTGGCCCCAAATTCTTATGCTGCTTAAATTCATATGTTTTCTTTTTATTGTTTTTCCATATCCCTTCTTTCCTCATGCAGTCAGATTCATTCTCTCTCTTTCTCTTCCTCTACTTCTTTTTAGTTTATAAAGGGTCTTCCTATTGCTTAGAGTGTGTCTGACTGTATCAGTCATGTTCTTCCCTTCTAATCACTGGTCTAAATCTGGTATTGACTTACTGATCAGGCTTCTGGTTACAGTACATTCCACTCTTTATGACTGCACAGATGTCTACTCCTTTTTCATATTCCAGATTGTTAAAGTTTCTATACATCCAAGTTCAATAAAGGTAACTCTATATTACTACATAAACTATATATTGCTACATAAAAATGATAATTATGATGATGATCCTGAGTCATAAAGAAAATTGAGTGGATACATCTTGAGAAGTATATTAAATAATTTTAAGCAGGAAAGTGACATGATCAGATATCATTCTGGTGCCAGCATAGCAGAGGGTCTCAGGCCAGTGTGAAGTTTCATAAGCATGGACACTGACATCTTACATTTGTATGTGCCCAGAATTACGTGCTGTGTAGTTGGTAGTGTAATTTTGGAGCATAAAAAGAATACAAGTTTTATTCAAGGTTCATTTTCACTTTGGGGAGAAAATAAAAAATTGTTGATTTATGAAGGACAGTAAGGCTTCACTATGAGAGCAGTACATATCTGGCGTGGGGGTGCATCTTTGTACCATGCAGGGCTGATGGAAGGGAAACATCCCAGTTAACTACTTGGGCAGAGAGAGAATGGCAGGATATGTAAAAAAACAAAAACCACGAGGAGATAACCATGTATCTCCTGAGGCATAGACTCTACTGAAAAACTGTTAGCAGAGGCTAACCATGAACCCATCACTCAGGCTCTGATTTACAAAGAGGGTCAGCTCTGCAGGAATGATGTGCTCCCGACAGAAAGAGCCAGCTGGAGAAGTTATTACCTGTTTCTTCCCGCTCTGAAAACCAATATTTCAACTCCTAAAGATGGATATTCATAATCACTCTGTAAAACTAAATAGGATTGCATAGTACTGAGCTGCAAGGCATCTAGTTTTTTAAATGAATATTCACATTCTAGTTAGATTCATTTATTCCATTCAGTACATATTCATTGAGAATGTACTGTTAGGTCTGCAGGAAGACAGATAATAAAGATATATACATATCAATAATAGATAACAAAATTATACATATAAAACTTCTCTAATATACATACATATAACTTCTCTGATATACAGAAAAGTAAACAGAAATAATCCATGCCCTCATAGGGCTTACTGTTTAATGGAAAAAACAGACAATTAAAATAGTGTGAGAAGATGGAAACATGTTCAGGGTGTTATAGAAACCCACAAGAGACTGTGTAGGGTTGTTCCTGTATTGCTATAAAGAAATGTCTGAGGCTGGGTAATTTACAAAGAAAAGAGGTTTGACTGGCTCATGGTTCTACAGGCTGCACAAGTATGGTGCCAGCATCTGCTCAGCTTCTGGGGAGGCTTCAAGGAGCTTTCACTCATGGGGGAAGCTCAAGAGGAAGCAAGCATGTCACATGACCAGAAGGAGCAAGAGAGAAAGAGTGGGAGGTGCCACACACTTTTTTTTTTTTTTTTTTTGAGACAAGTTCTCTGTTTGTCACCCACGCTGGAGGGCAATGGCACAACCTCTGCTCCCTACGGCCTTGATTTCCTGGGATCAAGCAATCCTCCCTCCTCAATCTCCCAAGTAGCTGGGACTACAGGCGCATGCCACCACGCTTGGCAGATTTTTGTATTTTTAGTAGAGACGGGGTTTCATCACCTTACCCAGGCTGGTCTCAAACTCCTGAACTCAAGCGATCTGCCCACCTCTGCCTCCCAAAGTTCTGAAATTACAAGCGTGAGTCACTGTGCCCAGCCTACTTTTAAACAACCAGATCTTGCCTGAACTCACTTATCACCAAGAGGATGGTACTAAGCCATTCATGAGGAGTCTGCCCACATGATCCAAACATCTCCCACCAGGCCGCATCTCCAATATTGGGGATTACAATTCAACAGAAGATTTGGTGTGGACATATATTCAAACTATATTAGAGACTTCCAAAATGTCCTCACAAGGTCACAGGCTGTCATGAGCGGTTCTGCAGGTTGAGAACTGCATGTCAAAGTCTTTATGAGAAGCAGCCCCTGAGATGTGCAGTGCAAGAATTGTATAACCACACAAAGAGCTTGGTCAAGGAAGACTTTCTGCGGAAAGTGACCTCCAAACTGAGACTTTGGATGAGGGATAAGAGTGTATGCAAATAAATATGTTGCTTTCATGAAACTGCAGCCTATACTTGGAGCTTAGAATGCAAAATTGAAAATGGCAAGAGATGGTTCTGAAACGGTAGGCAGAGGCCTCATCATGAGGAACTTGAATCTTCTCTGAAGAATTGTGGGTTTATTTTGAAGGCAGAAAGATGACATCGAATGGCTGTAAATCTTATAATATTTGTGTGTATAAAGAGCATTTGGGCTACAGTGTGGAAAAATACCTGGGGAGTGCATTCCTGGAGATAAGAGACCATTTAGGAAGTGGTTTAGAGTAGACAGGTCAAGAGATAATTGTGGCCTCAATGAAGGTAGTAGCAGTGGAGATATATTTACTCTCACTTCTATTAATAACCCCCTTCACTTCTAATGAATATATTCAAGAGATATTAAGGAAATAAAATCAAAATATTTTGTGATTCATTGGCTATGGAAATTGAGGCTGAATCCCAGGGCTGTTACTTGGGCAGTGAGATCAATAGCTAAAACTTACTGAGAAGGTAACATATGCCAGGAACCATCTTAGTGTTTCATGGGTATTCTCCTATTTAAACTCATGACAATCCTCTGATAGAGGAAGTTTTATTATTCACATTTTAGGAATCTGGGAACCAAGACACGAATAAATTAAGTAATTTGCTCAAACTTACTGGCTAGAAGGCAGTGGAGTTGGGCTACAAACCTAAGCAGTCTGCCTCCAGGGCCTTTACCCTGTAGGGTGCCATCTACCTAGATAAGAGACAAGAAAGAGAGCAGATTTTCTGAGGGAAGATGATGGGTTCAGTTGATAAGCATGATAAGTCTAAGGGGCCTGGGTAACATCCAAGTGGAGATGTTCACCAGGCAGCTGCACATCTGGGTCTGGAGCTCAGGAGAGAGATCCAGGAGAGAAATACAGATGCAGGAATCGTCAGTGTGTCGATGTCTTTGGAGCCATTTGGTGCCAAAAAGTATCCAGTGACAGTGGCTAGAGTAGAAAAAAGAAGGGGCTTAGAATAGAGACTTTGGGAATGCAAGAACACAAGCCTGATAAGGAGACTGAGAGGTAGAAGAAAAACAAGGAAAATACAGTGATTTGGAAGTGAAAAGAAGAAGGGAAGGCCATGGTTTGAAACACTCGCAGTATGCCAAGGGCAATAGAGAAAGAAAAGTGTTCATTAGATTTGACAGCGTGAGGGTTGTTGGCAATCTCAACCACGGCAGGTTCAGTGGAAGGGTTGGGTAAAGACCCAGCTGGAGGGAGCTCACAAGCAAAAGGGAGAGTGGAAGATAGTGGAAACCAGTCACTTTAAAACTGCTTGACTACAAAGGGGAGAAGTAAATAGGATGGTAGCCAGTCAGGGAACCTAGGTCAAGGGAAGTCTGTTGTTCATGAAAAGAGAGAATAGGAATTATTTAAATAAATGCAGGAAATAGGATGGAAAATGTCACTGATGGTCAGCTGACATTGGTGTCCATGAACTCACAGGAGCACCAGTCTTCTCTGCATGTGGATTTCCTAGTTGTGCTCTTCAGGTTGGATATAAGCACAAGGAGGTGGGCAGGAAAATGGAATGAAGGCTGGGTCTGCCGGGCAGGTGCAGCAGAAGTTTAACAAGACACGTGAGTTTAGAATAATGAAAAGAGTGTGACAGAAGTGATGCACTGTAGAATCTTAGTCAGTTAGAGAACATAGTGAAGACACAGGATGAGGGGCTGAGAAGAAATGAGTAGGGGAGCCCTTTGTGATCGGAGTGACTGAAGTGAAGTATGGAAAGCATATGGGTTAAGGGCCAGAGAGAGGGATGTTTGAACATAAGGGTTCCAAAGTGGAGCAGTTATGGGTGATGAAATGGAATGTGGCTTTGGAAGGGCAAGCTGAACTCTCAGGGTGATGGCAAGTTTCCCAGTTATCAGCCTACACTTTCAGGTCAGAGAAATAAGAGAGACCTCCAGGACCTCTCAGGGCCATAATAAAAAGACAGGGCAGCCTGGCACATACAGATTCAACAACGTTGGAAGACTGGAAGAGATACTGCCATGGGTTGAATTGTGTTCCCCTTAAATTCATATGGGACCTCAGAATGTGACCTTATTTGGAGACAGGGCATTTACAGAGATAATTAAGTTAAAACTAGGAATTAGGGTAGGCCCTAATTCAATGTGACTGGTGTCCTACAGGGGGGAAATTTGGACACAGACACACATACAGGGAGAACGCCATGCGAAGATGAAGACAACAGTCTCCAAGCCAAAGACAGAAACGTGGAACAGAGTCTTCCCTCATGGCCCTCAGAAGGAAGCAACCTACTGACACATTGGTTTCAGACTTCTGGCCTTCAGAACTATGAGACAATAAATTTCTGTTGTTTAAGCCACCCATTGTGTAATTCTCTGTTATGGCAGCCTCAGCAAATAAATACAGATGCCATCCCAAAGCTCTCCCAGGACCTCCCTGGCAGCCCTTTTTTTTATGGATTATCGGATAGAACTTAGCCCATGACTAAACTAATCCCTGGTAAAGGGCCTGGGATCACAATGACTGGTTGAGGCAGGGTTGAGGTGCATTCCCTGAAGCATTTGTATGCTCGATTCCTGAACAAAGTCAGGGCTGAACGCACAATGAAATGGGGGTCTATTCCTTATGACCTGTTCAGGATGCCAGTTTCTGTGGTGTTCTAACCACCCAGCCCCTTTGGGTCTTGAGGAACATACACACACAGATGACTTCCATTGATGAAAACCTAATCAGGATGCCCAGAACATGAGCCAGAAGAGGGACATGGCATTTGAGGGCAGAACTCAGTGGACACTGAAAGAAAAGGATCAGTTTCTTCTATTTAACTCTGAGTTGTTTGATTAGACCCAGAGATGTTCTGCAAACACAAACTCTTACAATGAATGTCTCAAATTAATTAGCTCTAAAACTTTAACAAGATCAACTTTATTTCTTACCACCCAAACAGTATTCTTGCCCTTCAATCTCCCAAAAAGGAGAAGAAAGAAAAAGCAAACATAATATGTACAGCAGCGGTAAAGTCCTGCTCCAAATATGTTCAGGACCATTGGCCACCAGGGCGACTGTGACTGGTCACTCAAAGGGACAAAGCAGAAAAACAAAGACAGCTCTAGGGGACATGTGACATGGGGAACTGTTCCATGACGTGAGAGCTCCATGCCTGGAACCTTATCTCACTCTGTCCTAAATTCCTGCCCTAAGCATCCGTGTCTGCTAAGTTTACCAGGTTTCTTTGGCATTAGTGCCCCATCTTTCAGGGGATTTGCTTTAACTCCACCTGCTCTCCTTTCCAAGGGGGCATATTGGCTCAGAGGAAACCTCAAATAACATAATCAATAAGGAAGGATGGCTCAGTCCCCAGGCTGTCATCTTATCCTTGCTGGAATCCCGTGAGGTCTTTCCTTCGTGTGGACTGAAGCCACCTGGTCTTTGATCACGGTACACAGACTTCCGCACTGCTATTGGTGAGTCTTGCCTAAGTGTCTGGTTGTGAGCTCACAATTCCCTGAGGCCCCACATCCTGACCCTGTGACTCTTCTGGGCTCCTAAGTCTCTCAGCATTTTTGTGTCCCTTCTTTGGAGTCCAGGCCCTCTTAGCTGCATTCCCTGTCCCATTCTGGAGGGTATAGGCCTCTATGAAGCTGCCCCAGGGCACATCCGCCTAAACAGTTCTCTCATCTACTGCTACTCCACCTCCTGGGGTCCCATAGTGCTGACAACATTCCAAACACAGCAAGTTTCTAGGAAGTTTGCGACTTTTTTTGCCATGTACTGGAAAGCAGGAATCAAGCCTATCTACCTGTTTCTCCAAACCTATCGGTGGGCCATTACAGCTCCCTTACATCAGAATGCTAACCCCAAAGCAGTGGAGGCCAAGGAACAGGCCCACACATATACTCATTTCCCCAAATACTCACGTCCCCAAATTTCTCCAAGCTCTTCCCCCAACCAGGAAGCGTGACTTGGCTGTCACATTCTGCAATTTCCCTTCTCAGTGGTTCATGGTACACTCTTGTGATTAATTTTCCAAGCTTAGTTCTCAAGTGTTTGAAAGTACAGCAAAACCTCTTATTGCATTCAAGGGCTTAGTTCTTATAACAGAAAGGCTTCCTTGATACTACTTTTTCTACCATGAGCTTTAAAATGCCTGTTTTGAAAGTCAAAATTGGGCAATAACTTCTTTGTTCTAGACTGTTTCCAGCGTTCCTCTGTTGGTCATGCATCTAGAAAACTATTACTGCTTGATAGCTGGAGTGGGAGGGGTAAAGGAATACAAATTGTATAATTTAATTTAGGATGTTAACCATTACAGAACCCTAGCGCTGGGTAAATTATTTGTTTGCCCAGTTCTACGGTGTTATCATTTACAAAATAGAAGAAATAAATAGAACCTGCTTTGTGAGTGTGCTTTGAGGATTGAGATAATTAATCTAAAGTTTCAGCACCATACGTACCACATAGTTCTTGATTTTGAAGGCACACAGTTACACCCCAATTCCATCTTGCAACAAGGTGGAGTACAAATGAACACTCAAAAGAATGTGCTAAACATTTTGAACAATATTGAGGTGGTTGTAACACGGCAAGCACTAAGAGGTTGTAGACTCCTCTAAGAAATCAAGCCATGGGCGTGGATTAAATGTCCAGGGAGAATGTAGGAGAGTCAAAGCCATCTCCAACACACATCAACATTTAAAGGGCAGGTAGAAGAGGAGACTTCAAAGGAGGCGAGAGTGGTGGGGGAAACCAGGAGCATGTGATGTCATAAAAGTCAAGGGACAAAATCACGTCAGTAAGGAATAAAAGACCACTTGAAGCAAATGCTGCAGAGATGCCTTGAGAGTCCAGATACCATTTGGTTAAGGCATGAATAACAGATGAAGAATTGGGGACGGCAAGTGTAGACAGTCTTTTTAAAGAAGGCTGGCTGTAAAGGACGATAGAGCTAAAGCTAGAGAGTCACTGAATAAATTTGAGATTAGTCTGATTTTAGAACGGGAGATATCTCTCATTTTAACAAAGCTGGGAACGAGTCAGTGGGGAGAAATGAAGGAAGGTACAGGACAGTAGAGATGGGTAGATGGCCAAAGATCATCAGGGGGCTGAGGAGTGATACCCAGGTCCTGGTGGAAGCATTAGGCTTGGGATCAGACAGGAAGAGGAAAACTCTTCTCTCCAAAGAGGAGGGAAGGAGAGAAGATGGTTCTAGATGTCAGCGTACAGATCCAGGGCAGGAAGTTGAGCAAGGTCTCATCTGGAGAGTCCCCTTTGCTCTGTGAAGCAAAAGCAAAGCCATCTCTTTCAGAGAGACGGGGACATGGATGAAGGCTAGAGAAGAGTGGAGGTGACTACTAGAGCTTCGCAGAGAGGGGGACATGATGGGACTCATTGATAGGCCTAATAAAGCAAATTATCATCATATTCTGGTTCTGAAAATGATAAATCTGAAATTTGGGAAAGATATTTTTCTGTGCTTCAAAGTAGAGACTCTATCCCCTTCACTATCTACACTGTATTGGAACACATGCATAAAGAAGATTATTCAATGATGTTTCGTGCAACAGGATCGGGCCTGCCTGGCCAGTTACAGCCCCAAACCCCACATTTCTGCAAAAAATGAAAGTTCTCTTTACTTCTGAAGTATTTATTTTCCACTACCACTAGGTGGTGCTTTGTTCAATTAATTCAAGAGTAAAACTTCCTTTTGACTGCTGTTTCAGAACACACAGTGAAAAGTAGACATGCTACCTGCTGCATTTTGGTTTTCATCTTTACTTTCTGACTAATTCTAATTTTCTAGACCAACTATGGTATAAATGAAAACTTTGCTTTTCTCAAGTGTTACACCCTGTTTTATTTGTCTTTAAATACAGTGAAAATGAGAATGTGCATTTTTTCTTCCCTTTAAAAAGACCAGGGGAATGGAATGATGCAGAAGGCAGCCTTCTATAATTTCTATAAAAATAATTTCTAAAAAAGAAATTCTATAGAATTTCTTTCTATAAAAGAAATATGAATCTATGCCTACTTGAGAAACCATTGTGTATTTATAGTTCTTATACTCTTCTTTTCAATAAACATTTCATGTTTTTAAAAAATCAACTTTTTTTTTTTTTTACACTAAAGATACATACTAACCTTTTAGTCTCCTTAATTAACAGTTCCTGCAACTCCTGTGATGGATACACTAAATCTTCTGTAAGTTTATTACTAAAAACCCTTTGTTAAAAACCAAAGTTGCCTAATTATGGATCATGTAAGAAAGTATTTTCAATTAATAAAACAACTATTTCAATAAAATAAATATGTTTTCTCTCACACTGATGCAAAGAGGGACTTCCTTTTCCTCTATGTTGAACTGAGGTTTGCATCATAACTCTGCTGCTCACCTGCTCTCTGGCCTTGGGCAAGTCTCTATCTCTCTGAACCTTGGCTTTCTCACCTGTAAATGAGCATGCTAATATCTACCTCCCAGGGTTGTTATGGTGAACAGACTTTTTTTTTTTTTTTTTTTGAGACGGAGTCTCGCTGTGTTGCCCAGGCTGGAGTGCGGTGGCGCGATCTCAGCTCACTACAAGCTCCGCCTCCCGGGTGTATGCCATTCTCCTGCCTCAGCCTCCCAAGTAGCTGGGACTACAGGCGCCCACCACCTCGCCCGGCTAGATTTTTGTATTTTTAGTAGAGATGGGGTTTCACCGTGTTCGCCAGGATGGTCTCGATCTCCTGACCTCGTGATCCGCCCGTCTCGGCCTCCCAAAGTGCTGGGATTACAGGCTTGAGCCACCATGGGGCGGGGCACGGTGGCTCACACCTGTAATCCCTGCATATTGGGAGACTGAGGCGGGTGGATCACTTGAGATCCGGAGTTTGAGACCAGCCTGACCAACATGGGGAAATCCCATCTCTACTAAAAATATAAAAATTAGCCGGGCATGGGAGTGGGTGCCTGTAATCCCAGCTACTCAGGAGGCTGAGGCAGGAGAATCACTTGAACCCAGGAGGAGGTTACAGTGAGCCGAGATCACGCCACTGCACTCCAGCCCGAGGGTCAGAGCGAGACTCTGTCAAGGATTACAAGAAAAAACCACCGCGCCCTGCCGACATGGAACACTTGATAGATAGTATGATAGATAGTAGGTATTAAGTACAAGGGCATCTTAGATTCACTGATATTTCTGCTTGAAAAAGTTAAACAACATACGGGAGTTGTGTGGCTTCTCTTCTCTTCACTCTCCTTCCTCCACCACGGGTCCAGTGTCCACCTGTTTCTATCTTGTTTCATGCTCTGAGGGGTTGACTTGTATAGACTGCACGAACAGGTTTCTTTGCCCTCTGGCTTTTGACTGAGTTTGAGGGAAGGAGAAAAAAGAGCTTGGGATATTTGTTTGTCCAGCTCCCTTTCTTGGTAGGGGGTCATTGTTTGCTGGCTGCAACTATCAGCTGAGCTCCGGATCTGCCATGCAGCACTCCCTACACAGTTTTCTCTCTTCCTCTGCCCTCACCACCACTGGCTCCAATTACTAAACTTGTAGAATCCCTATGTCCTGCCCACACCTCTGTATATAGTTTCTTTATTAAACTCCTGTCACATTGCCTAAGCATGTCATCTTTTTCCTGCTAGTCCCAATGATTCAGGCAGTAAACTAATTTGAAGGCCACCACTAGAAAGATCCTTAGGCTATTTGTTGCTTGGGGCCTCTGTGCTCCTCCAGAAATCTTGGTGAAACCTGGCCTGAACACCAATTCCAGAGCCTGGATGAGTTCAAAAGTTCCCCCTACTACTTCTACTACTATGTTCTCTCGCTTTCTTCAGCTCCCGAGCTCCTGAGCCTAGATCTTTTTTCTTTCTTTTTCCTTTCTTCCTTTCTTTTTTTTTATGGAGTCTCACTCTGTTACCCAGGTTGGAGCACAGTGGCATGATTTCAGCTCACTGCAACCTCTGCCTCCCGGGTTCAAGGGATTCTCCTGCCTCAGCCTGCTGGGTAGCTGGGACTACAGGCGCACGCTACCATGCCTGGCTAATTTTTGTATTTTTAGTAGAGATGGGTTTTCACCATGTTGGCCAGGCTGGTCTTGAATGCCTGACCTCACGTGATTCACTGGCCTTGGCCTCCTAAAGTGCTGGGATTACAGGCATGAGCCACCACGCCTGGCCCGAGCCTAGATCTTTTGGATTTAGTTGTGGATCAGGCCCAGAAGTGAAGTTCCATCCCTTCTCCTTTGTCCCAAGAATTCCAAACACATTTCATACTTTGTGATGCTCTGTGACTTTGCTGAAGAGTGAGGGTGGAACAGGACAGAGACCCCACAGCATCTCACCCAGCTACAGCCATCTTCACTGTCTCCAAAACCTGTTCTCCTCCCAAATGAGCCCCTGGTATCTGTCATCTCATGTCATCCAGCTCCCACTGTTCCTCTGATTTGAGCACTGGTGACCACTCAGTCTACCTTCCCCAGGCCCTTCTTCTGGAATTCTATGAAACAAACGGTCTTGTCTTTGATCTTTGGGGAAAACAAACAGCTCCACAAAGTCATAAATTACATAAGGCACTCCACATTCATGCTAACTCCTCAGCTAATTCCACTGATAATTATACCCCTAAGATCCCACCAGCAGAATCTAGAGGAGAGAACTGTTGGAAGAAGTTGGCAAGAAACATTCCAAAAGACTGTGAGCACCAAATATTTACCCCCAGGGCTTCCTTGATAAGACTGCAGGCATTGTGGACTTGGGGCTTTTCCTTCTGTGATTCCACTGCCACTTAGCACAGTTTCAATAACTCTTCTGGACCAATGATTAAATATCAATGGCAATAGCACCCCTAGGAAAACGAGCGAGGAAGAGAATCTGCCTATAAAAGGAGTCCCAGCCCAGGGGCTATGGGAGCTTTGCCTTGGGCCTCTTCCTCTTGAGCAGAAGGTACACAGGTGGCAAGGTCTGAGCCCGGAGCCTCTTTGGCCATGGTGACCACAGGTGACTCCAGACCCAGAGCACAAGGCCCAGCCAACTCTCAGTGGCAACCACATCTGGTTACTGAGTCCGAAGATTGCCTGAGGAGGTGTGGGGGCTAAGAAGCCACGAGGGCTCTCTGCTTGTCACAGTCACCTCAGCCTGATGATGCCAGACTATGTTCTCCAGCTGCGGCTGTTCTCCCCACACCAACTTTGCCTCAGTTACCCACAGCAATAGCTGAGACCAGGTGGGCACATTTAATAATACTTAATGAAACATTCCTGAAAGTCCTGGGATGATGGGTGGAAAGTACCTTGCAGGAAAAAAAACAAAAAACAAAAACAAAAAACAGAAACGCATTACTTCTACACCAGCTCAGACCTTCCCAGGGCACCTAACCTGGTGGTCCCTTCCTCACTCAGCCCTACTGAGTTAGGAGTAGCTTGATGTCCACATGCCTTAAATCCCAGTCAATCAGTATCCTGGGATGCTGTCACTCACTCCAGTCAAAACCTTTTCATGAGCCCTGAGCTGTTCCCAGGATGACTGGGAGTGGGAATATTCATCACTTTCAAGAAAAAAAAAAAATCCATACTCCTCACAAAGGCTTGATAGACTCAAATGGATAATCACTGATAGGGTTTGGCTCTGTGTCCCCACCCAAATCTCATGTTGAATTGTAATTCCTAGTGTTGGGGGAGGGACCTGGTGGGAAGTGATTGGATCATGGAGTAGATTTCCCCCTTGTTGTTCTCATGATAGTGAGTGAGTTCTCACAAGATCTGATTTAAAAGTGTGTGGCACTTCCTTTTTCACTCTCTCTCTTTCTCCTGCTCTGCCATGGTAAGATGTGCTTGATTCCCCTTTACTTTCTGCCATGTTTCCTAAGTTTCCTGAGGCTTCCCAGCCATGCCACCTGTATAGCCTGTGGAACCGTGACTCAATTAAACTTTTTTTCTTCATAAATTATCCAGGTTTGGGTAGTTTTTTATAGCAGTGTGAGAACGGACTAATACACTCACCCAATAATTGTTTTTCTTTTAGAGTTTTTAGATCCCAACATGTGTTACCATCACCCAGTAATTATTAATATATTTCTTAAAATTTAGGTTCTTCTGTCTAATATAAGAGTATGTTTGAAAGGCCAGATCCACAGTGACTCACACCTGTAATTCCAAAACTTTGGGAGGCTAAGGTGGGTGGATCATTTGAGGTCAGGAGTTCAAGACCATCCTGGTCAACATGGAGAAACCCCATCTCTACTAAAAAAACAAAAATTAGCTGAGCTTGATGGCACTGAGAAGAATGTATAGTCTGTTGATTTGGGGTAGAGGATTCTGTAGACATCTACTAGGTTCACTTGATCCAGAGCTGAGTTCAAGTCCTGAATATCCTTGTTAATTTTCTGTCTCATTGATCTAATACAGACAGTGGGGTGTTAAAGTCTCCCACTATTATTGTGTAGGAGTCTAAGTCTCTTTGTAGGTCTCTAAGAACTTGTTTTATGAATCTAGGAGCTCCTGTATTGGGTACATATATATTTAGGATAGTTAGCTCTTCTTGTTGGATTGTTCCTTTTACCATTTTGTGATGCCCTTCTTTGTCTTTTTTTGATCTTTATTGGTTTAAAGTCTGTTTCATCAGAGTCTAGGATCGCAACCCTTGCTTTTTTTTTCTCTCTCTTTCCATTTGCTTGGTAAATTTTCCTCCATCCCTTCATTTTGAGACTACGTGTGTCTTTGCACATAAGATGGGTCTCCTGAATACCACAGACTGATGGGTCTTGACTCCTTATGCAATTTGCCAGTCCGTATCTTTTAATTGGGGCATTTAGCCCATTTACATTTAAGGTTTATATTGTTATGTGGGAATTTGATCCTGTCATCATGATGCTATTTGGTTATTTTGCACACTAGTTGATGCAGTTTCTTCATAGTGTCATTGGCCTTTATATTTTGGTGTGTTTTTGCAGTGTCTGGTACCAATTTTTTCTTTCCATATTTAGTTTTTCTTTCAGGAGATCTTGCAGGGCAGACTTGGTGGTGATGAATTCCCTCAGCACTTGCTTGTCTGGAAAGGATTTTATTTCTCTTTCACTTATGAAACTTACTTTGGCTGAATGTGACATTCTGGGTTGAAAATTCTTCTTTTTTCATTTTTCTTTTCCTTACTTCCTCTCTCTCTCTCTCTTTCTTTCTTTCTTTCTGATGGAGTTTCGCTCGTGTTGCCCAGGCTAGAGTACAGTAGCACAATCTCGGCTCACTGCATCCTCCACCTTCCAGTTTCAAGTGATTCTCCTGCCTCAGCCTCCCAAGTAGCTGGGATTACAGGTGCCCGCCACCATGCCTGGCTAATTTTTGTATTTTTAGTAGAGATGGGGTTTCACCATGTTGGCCAGGCTGGTCTGGAACTCCTGACTTCGTGATCCGCCCGTCTTGGCCTCCCAAAGTGCTGGGATTGCAGGCATGAGCCACCACACCCAGCTGAAAATTCTTTTCTTTAACAATGTTGAATATTGGCCCCCAATCTCTTCTGACTTGTATAGAGTTTCTGCTGAGAGGTCCACTGTTAGTCTGATGGGCCTCCATTTGTAGGTGACCTGGCCTTTCTCTCTGGTTGCTCTTAACAGTTTTTTTTTTTTCATTTCAACCTTGGAGAATCTGATGATTGTGTCTTTGGGTTGATCTTCTCATAGAGTATCTTGATGGTGTTCTCTATAATTCCTGAATTTGCATGTTGGCCTGTCTTGCTAGGTTGGGGATGTTCTCCAGGATAATATCCTGAAGTGTGTTTTCCAGCTTGTTTCCATTCTCCCTGTCTCCTTCTCATACTTTAATCTGTCATAGGTTTGGTCTTTTTATGAACTCCCATATTTATTGGAGGCTTTGTTTATTCTTTGTCATTCTTTTTTCTCTGTTCTTGTCTGCATGTCTTATTTCAGCAAGGTGGACTTCAAACGCTGATATTTTGTCTTCTGCTTTGTTGATTCAGCTGTTGATACTTGTGTAGGCTTCACAAAGTTCTTGTGCTGTGTTTTTCAGCTCCATCAGGTCGTTTATGTCCCTCTCTAAACTGGTTACTCTAGTTAGCAATTCCTCTAACCTTTTATCAAGGTTCTGAGCTTCTTTGCATGAGGTTAGAACACGCTCCTTTGGCTCAGCATAGTTTTTTTATTACCCATCTTCTGAAGCCTGCTTCTGTCAATTCAACCATCTGATCCTTCATTCAGTTCTATGCTCTTGATGGAGAGATGCTGTGATCATTTGGAGGAGAAGAGGCACTCTGGTCTTTTCGATTTTCAGCATTTTTTCATTGATTCTTTCTCATCTTCATGAGTTTGTCTAGTTTTGGTCTTTGAGGCTGCTGGCCCTTGGATGGAGTTTTTGTGGGGGCTTTTAGTTGTAGGATCGCTCCTGTATAGGGTGTCTGACAACCCCTGTTGGAGGGTCTCGCCCAGTTGCGTGGCACAGGACCTGTTTAGTGAAGCACTTTGTCCCTTGGTGGAGAGAGTGTGCTTCGCTGGGGGGAACCCACTTGTCTGGGCTGCCTAGATTTCTCAGAACTGCTAGGAGAGGGTAAATTTGCTGGTCCACAGAGACTGCCGCCACCCCTCCCGCTAGGGGCTCAGGCCCAGGGAGATCTGGATTCTGTCCCTAAGCCTCTGGCTAGGGTTATTGGAGATCCTGCAGGGAATCCACGCCCAGCGAGGAAGAGGCACTCTGGCCACAGACACTCTGGCCCACAGAGGCACGTGTGGGCCATGCCAGCCTACCACAGCTGGTGTGCTGGGCTGTGGGGACAATTCTTGGAACCAAGCCGTCCAGCCTCCCTGGCTCCAGCAGGGACAAAGCGCAGCCTGAATCTATAGAGATGGGTGCCACCCTTCCCCCGCCCAGGGAGCTTAGCGAGTGAGGCAGTAGCGAGTCCCAGTGCTGGCTGCTGCCCCTCCCCCAGGGAGCTCAAAGAGCTGACACAGCAGGTAGCCGCAGCCGGTGCTGATCAGTTGGGAGATCAGTTGACTTAAGCAGATTCCAGCTGAGAGGCTGTAAGAATCTGCACCTTTCAGGGTTGGGAGGCTAGGCCCCAGTGGCGTGGGTTCGTGAGTGGGATCTTCTGATTCATGGGTTCCACAGTTCCAGGGAAAAAGCAGCTTCCTCAGCTGGGTAGCACGTTCACTCACTGCCTGCCTTGGCTAGGGGGAGGGGGTTCCCCTGCCCCGTATGTCTCTCAGGTGGGCCACCACACTACACTGGTCTTCCTGCTCTCCGTGGGCCATGCCAGCCTTCCAGTCAATTTTGATGAGAGAACCTGGATACCTTGGTTGCTGGTGAAGGATTCACACACTTAGGTTTTTTTTGATAGGAGCCTCCAAACCCCGCTGCTTCTGGTCACCCATCTTGGCCCGGCTCCCCAGTTTAATGTTTCAGTAATATCTATGTAGTATAATGATCTAACAAGGGTAGTTAGTATATCCATCACCTCATGCATTTATCATTTATTTGTGATGAAAGCATTCAAAAGCCTCTCTTCAATCTAATTTGTATTATACAATGTTTTACTTTTTTTTTTTTTTTGAGACAGAGTCTCGCTCTGTCGCCCAGGCTGGAGTGCAGTGGCGCGATCTCGGCTCACTGCAAGCTCCGCCTCCCGGGTTCACGCCGTTCTCCTGCCTCAGCCTCCCGAGTAGCTGGGACTACAGGTGCCTGCCACCACACCCAGCTAATTTTTTCTATTTTTTAGTAGAGACAGGGTTTCACTGCGTTAGCCAGCATGGCCTTGATCTCTCCACCTCGTGATCCACCCACCTCAGCCTCCCAGAGTGCTGGGACTACAGGCATGAGCCACCGCCCGGCCACAATGTTTTACTCTTAACCACAGTCAATTGCTTTGTCACCCAGGCTGGAATGCAGTGGCGCAATCATGGCTCACTGCAGTCTTGGCATCCTGGGCTCAAGGGATCCTCCCATTTCAGCCTCCAAAGTAGCTGGGACCACAGGTATGTGCCACCCATGCCTGGCTAATTTTATGTATTTTTGTTGCCCAGGCTGGTTTCAAACTCCTGGACTAAAGCGATTCACCCACCTTGGCCTCCCAAAGTGCTGGGATTACAAGCATGAGCCGCTCTGCCTGGCTCTCCAACTTCTTTTGGCAGTCCCAGAACCAGCCTCTCCTCAGAGGTCTGAGTCCCTGCTCTGTGGGACCCTTCCTCTTAGCTTCTGAGTTCTGTAATTTCAATCTTTTCTCTTTGTCCCCCAGCCATAGAGGTTGTAGCTGCTTCCTGCAGTTATTACTTCTGTTTTACTTCAGTGTTCCCTTATTTTTTAGTCTTCAATATGTTTGTTTTCTGTTTTCTTGTATGGATACTACCTGAATGATACGTTAGTCTATGGCTGGGTGGTTTGTTAAATCTTATTAACATTTTATAATTCTTATTGCAATTCCAGTGTTTAATGTCCATATAGTTGCCAATACAAAGGGAATTGGTCACTTCACACATGCATTTAGAGCTGATATACTACAAATTTAAGAGTAATATGAATTGTTAGTATTGCAAAATGTTTCTCAGGCAGCTTGTGCATCTTTTGACAATATACAAACTGGAACAGGAAAAGAAGAAAATAAGCATTTGAGATAACTGGGAAATGAAACTTCATTGTGCAGGAATACATTGCATTCACATTGAGAGAAAATATTTGACAACTTAATTTTTCTTTTTTCTTATCCAAGTACTTCTACCACTCAGATCGTCCCTGAACTATAAACTAGTGTTCAACTCTGACATTGGCAATGATACATCCCACAAAAAACTTCACAGCTCTTTGATGCAGTCACTTTTGATGGCATATGAAAGAGACGTAGAGCGATGTTTCTCTGAGGTCTGAATGGTGTGAGTTATGTGAGCAGATGTTTGGGGTTATGGGTTGTGCTGTGCTAGTGCTGAGTACCATATCTTGAGTGACAGAAGAACCCTCTAAAGTGTGGGGTTCAGGGAGCCACCCCTCTTGTCTGGGTGTGAGAGGACTACGTGGCAGGGTTGGAGAAGCTACCTGTTCCTAAACTCTAAAGAATAAGACACATTGAGAAAACATTTGAATTCCAAAAGCCCATCAAGACTGAACCCTGCAGCAAAAAATCAAGTCTTCTTACAAAATAATAGCTTCAAGCTGTCACTAATTGGAAAAAGAGAAAGAGAAAGAGGCCTGGGAGTGAGAAAGAGGCTAATGTGAACCATACTTGATGTGTTTGGAAAGATATATCTAGGAACAAATGGTGGGTGTGCCTACTGACTCATGAAACTGACCTGAAGCAAATAAATTATAAGTCAATTGAGCTTTTGAGAAAGTTATCTTACAGAAGAAACCATGAGCCGGTGCTAAAAAGCCTTTAGCAGATTGAAACAATCCCTGCCTCTCAGATTTGCAGAGGCAGGAAGTAGGCTGTGAAATCTTGAGGCTCCCAAGTAGGGCATAATCTCCAATGCCCACCACAGATGTGACCAAGGAGGATAATGAACATGGAAGAATCACCAGAGAGGTGACCCAGGGGCCACAAAGGAAAAGGAATTTCACTTACGAGTGGAATCAGGTCTAATGAAGGAAATTCTCCACCTGCCTCACAATGCCTGTCCTATCAGATTTCATAATTGCTACTGACCAATGATTGCTGTGTGTCCTCCACCTGTCCTTTTTCCGAAGGAAAGTTTCTGTTGTAGTTATCTTGACCTTGATATGCAGTGATATAGTGGGGAGTGCTGAGGGATCCCAGGGAAGAAAACATGTCCATTCAAGACCGCTCTGTCTCCATAGTGTGGAGATATTGCTGGGGAGCCCTGCAGTCCCCACGCCGGTGAGTAGAGTCTTACTGGGATCATTCTTTCCTGGCTCTGGCTTTATAATGAAAGCCCAGTATCAGCCTCTCACATGCAGCCTTGACTTCTCTCCTCACCTGACTTTAAGGTATATAAAGGTCTGGTATATAAGGTCAGGTGAGCAAATCCAACATTCTGCTGTGGCATCCTCTTTATTTATAACACCCTTCTTGCTTTATAACACAGATGCGTATGAAATATTTTAAATATTCTATATACCATTTTCACATTTTGAGGAGGTAGAGTTGTATTCCACATTTGCCCTGTCTGTCATCCTGAAGCTCTAAACAATAGCAAAGTTGCAAAATGAGAATTCCAAAATTCCAAAAAATAAATGTTGGATTAAATTATTGGGAAAGCAGAGACATTAGTTTTATTTATTTTTCTTTCAAATTATATTTATTTCATCTTATCCTATGTACCTTTTGCCATAGTTGTAATTAGAACATAAATCATGTTAATGCTTGCATAATATTCATTGAGTTCCCATGCAGTATTTTTGTAGTTAATTTTTTAGTGGCTAGGATCATATAATGCTTATTATTCATCAACTAGAACATAAATATAATCTACTAATTTACCATTATATAGCTCTGACCTTAAGTTCTTAAAAAATGTTTTTTAAGCTTATTTCTTTTCTTCTAAATATAATTTCTCTAATAGGTTTTCCATTTAGAAGATACAACATTTATTCTTCCACTTTTAGAAAGAAGCTCTGCTATATTTTGAAGGTGAGATGCTTAAATTGGGTCCATTTTGGTTATTTTGGTTTGATCTGCAGGAGTATGATGTGGTGTCAGATTGATAAGCTTTTCTTTGTTCAAAGGAGTGTTTATATTTCACTCAAATGAAGAATCTCAGAGGCTTATTGAGTATGAGAAAAACTGGTCAGCAATATCATTTTAGGATACAAAAGCACTGGCCACTTGTTTCAAACATTAGTCAATGACATCTGCTCTTGTTATAAAGATTTGCTGATCTTCAAGTTTACGAATAGCCTCAAGAGAAGTAACACACAGAAATTTGGTCATGGTATTTTTTTAAAGAAGGCTGCTATGAGAAAAACCAGCAATGAGGTACATTCAGTGTAGTTTTAGTAAAAATTATTTGTTTTTTAAAGCTAGCATTGCTGAATAGTTTGTTTTTAAAATTCTATTTTATTTTTATTTTTATTTTTATTTTTGAGATGGAGTCTCACTCTGTCACCCAGGCTGGAGTGCAGTCACACGATCTCGGCTCACTGCAGCCTCCGCCTCCCAGGTTCAAGTGATTCTCCTGTCTCAGCCTCCTGAGTAGCTGGGACTACAGGCACGTGCCACCACGCCTGGCTAATTTTTTTTTTTAATGTATTTTTAGTAGAGGCAGGGTTTCACTGTGTTAGCCAGGATGGAAAATTTTATTTTAAATTATGAAACATATATAGAGAAAATTAGGTGAAGTGAAAGTCCTGAGTGGGAGGATGTGTGTGTATTCAGCTTCACAAGGTGTTGCAAAATCACTCTTCAAAGTCACTGCACAAGCTTATGCTGCCTCCAGCAATGCGTGGGAGTTCCAGTTTTCTCACATCCTCCTCACATCCTACTTGGTCACATCTGATTTATTTATTTTTCTAATGTGGTGAGTCATTTTGAACTCATTTTGCTTTAATGTACATTTCTCCAGTTATTAGTGAGGTTGAACATTTGAAAACACTCTATCAGTTGTTTGGGTTTCCTTTTCCATTTGTCTTTTTGGTCCTTTATCTATCTTGTTTTATTGGAGTATTTGCCATTTCATGTTAATTTATAGGAGCTCTTTAAGGACATTATTTATATTTCTTTAAATTTTAAAAATGTCTTTTATATTGACCTTTATTTTTAACCATTTCTGGAAATTTTTATTTCTTTTTGTCAATCCAAGTTCATTTCTGCTATCATATTTCTTCTTCTTGAAAAACTTCCTTGACATTCTTGTAGTACAGTTCTGCTGGTAACAAATTCTTTCAGTATTACCTTGTCTAATAGAGTATTTATTTTCCTTTCATTTTGAAAGTTTTTTCTTTTGATATAGAAATCTGGGTTGATCATTTCCCTGCAGTACTTTATTTATTTATTTATTTATTTAGAGACAGAGTCTCGCTCTGTCAACAGGCTGGAGTGCAGTGGTGTGATCTTGGCTCACTGCAACCTCTGCCTCCTAGGTTCAAGCCATTCTCCTGCCTCAGCCTCCTGAGTAGCTAGGATTACAGGTGCCTGCCACCAAGCCTGGCTAAGTTTTGTATTTTTAGTAGAGATGGGGTCTCGCCATGTTGGCCAGACTGGTCTCAAACTCTTGACCTCAAGTGATCCACCTGCCTTGGCCTCCCAAAGTGCTAGGATTACAGGCGTGAGCCACCATGCCTGGCCTCCATTGTCTTCTGGCTTGCTTAGTTTTGGACAAGAAGTCTGCTGTAATTATCATAATTTTCCTCTGTATGTAATTTTTTTCTGGTTGTTTTCAAGATTTATATTTAATTTTCAACAGTTTATATATGATGTGTCTAGGTGTGGCTTTTTAAAATTCATCTTCTTGGATTTCCCTAAGCTTCTTAGATTTTGTCATTCAATGTTGTTCACATTTTTGAAAAATTCTTAGCCATTATCTCTTCAAATAATACGTTTATCAAGTTCTCATGTGATATTGTTCCGTAGCTCTTGGATGCTATGTTCCATTTTTTTTCTCATTCTTTTTTCACTTCATATTTCAGTTTGGATAATTTCCATGTGCTTATCTTCAAGTTCATTGATTCTTTCTTTGGCTGTATGGAGTCTACTGATAAGCACGTTGAAGGCATTCTTGATTTATGTTACTGTGTTATTTCTAGGATTTCCCATGGACTTGTTCTTATCCTTTCACTTTTCTGCTAAAATTCCGTCAGTTCCTATATACTGCCCAATTTTTCCACCAGAGCCTTTAACATGTTAATTGTAGCTATTTTAAATTCTCTGTCTGTTTGGATCATCTTTGAGTCTGATTGTTGTTAGCTTCGTATTGCGATGGTGGATTTTTTTGGGTATATATTACATACTTTTCATTGAAATTGTGATTCCATGAGCAGATAACCCAGCTATGCCAGACATATGTAGGACAACTGTATTGTGAATACTTTTTTTTTTCTTTGAGAAGGAATCTCACTCTGTCGTCCAGACTGGAGTGCAGTGGCATGATCTCGGCTCACTGTAACCTCTGCCTCCCAGGTTCAAGTGATTCTCCTGCCTCAGTCTCCCAAGTAGCTGGGATTATAGGCATGCACCACCACGCCTGGCTAATTTTTGTATTTTTAGTAGAGATGGGGTTTCACCATGTTGGCCAGGCTGGTTTCGATCTCCTGACCTTGTGATCCACCTACCTCGGGCTCCCAAAGTGCTGGGATTACAGGCATGAGCCACTGTACCCGGCCTACTATTTTTTTTTTTTTTTTTTTTTTGAGACAGGGTCTGAGTTTGTTGCCCAGGATGGAGTGCAATGGCGTGATCTCAGCTCACTGCAACTTCCACCTCCCAAGCTCAAGCAGTCCTCCCACTTCAGCCTTCCAAATAGCTGGCACTATAGGCACACACTACCGTGCCTGGCTAATTTTTGTAGAGATGGAGTTGAACTCCTGGCCTCAAGGGATCAGCCTGCCCTGGCTTCCCAAAGTGCTGGAATTATAGATGTGAGTCACTGTACCCAGCTGTGAATGTTCTTTTTAATGTTCAATATATTATGATGCTTTGACATCTTAAAAACAAAACTAAATGGAAAAGAACATTTCTAGCTGGGGAATGACTGCCCCTCCTGGGGTGAGCCAAGTCTTACGCATAGCAAGGGCTCAGCCAGCAGCATGCCTTTGATCTGCAAACTAACCAATCCAGAGACTCCATGCTGCCTCTAGCAGGCCTGTACATCACAGGAGGCAATATTCCTCTGCCTTCGTCATCCCAATGCCAGGTACCAGGTAACTAGGGGCCGCTCCTATAGTTTAAGTCTCTCTGAATGTATTTAAACGAGCCAGTTCTAAGCTGTTCACCCTGCCCTGCCTTGCCTTTCCCATGGAAACCCCAATAAAGGCTCTGGCCTAGTTGTTCCTCTTGTTCCTGTCTTTTGCCTCCTGACTACCTGGTGTCTTTACCGTGACCCGGCACGGAATGATGTGCCTCCTGTCTCCAGATCCTGTGAATATAATTCACTTTGGTCTTGTCCTGCCCACCCTCATCCTTTCTGTGTGTCTCTTGTGGCTACACTTGATTGGCCATAGTATAAAAGAATACAAAACAATAGTACAGACAGGTAAATGTTTATGCCTAGAAATGGGCATACCTCTTATTCTGCTAGACCATCAGTGTGCGGGTTTGAGTTAATCCAGCCAGGAGTTCCGCTGGTTTTGCTGCTGTGGTTAGCCTTCAGTGTACTACCAGGTACAAATCTGCTGTGGGCTAAGTGGACAGGGGTTTTTGTCAATGTTCCCAATCTACCTTCAACTTCAAGCTGCTGTGCTTTTGTGCCTCTGAAAGGGTGTCTTTCCAGGCTCATGCCTTCAGCCACACGTAGACCAGTTTTCGTTCCTGGGTGATTGCTAACCTGGCGGTGGAGGTTGGGTGGTTTTGATTCTTGTCCCAGTTTAGCCTCAGTTTTGGGCAGGCGCTGTGTTGGGGTGGGGCTTTCTCAAATCTCCTGCCCCTTTTCCAGTAGAAAGAAAGTGTGGATGATCTGGACTCAGGATCATTTCTTGCTACTCCTCTAGGCATAGAGGATTTTTCCTGTTTCCTTGCCCTTCCCCTGTGCCCTGGGACAACATGGCTTGTCGCCCTTTTCCAGAGGAGCTTAAGACTTTTTTTTTTTCTCCTACAGGGGAGAGGGTCTGGGTGGAGCTTTGAGCTTTCCCTACAGTTTTCCTCTCAGGGCCTGCACCACTGACAGTGGTTTCCTCAAGTCTCCCACCTGCCCCCAGTCTTCCTTGTGAGGGGCTGATGGAGGCCTGTGGAGAACAGCCTGCAAGTGGGTATAAAACTCTTCATGTCAGTGGCTTCCAGGGGTTGCAGGATCCCATCCTTGGCCTTAGCAATTTGCTTAAAAAGTTAGCTGAGCTCTTTCTACCCATTTGTGTGGCTACCCCATCACCCCCCACCCCACAGCTCCCATACCCTCCTCTTGGTAGGCCAGTGCTGCTGGTTTACCTGTCTTCCTTAGATTTCATGCCACTTATTTGCTTTGCAATTGCAGCTCTCTGATGGTTCAGGGAAATTTTTGACTTTGTAGATTATCTGGCTTTTTCTTCTTAGGGTGAAGGTAACACACTTTCTAGCTTTTGCCACCCTACCTGAAGGCCCTGTATTCTGGATATTAGTGCATTTTTAATTACATGAGTTGAAAGTGTCTGTTAGTCTGTGATTTTCCATTTTCTCTGTGTTTACAGTATCTTTAATTGGTCAGAAGTTTACATTTTTAATACAGTGAAATTAATAAAACTTTACTGTTTTTACTTTTTGCATCTTATTTTTTTAATGGGTTCCTACCCCAATGTATACTCTCTCTTAAATATTTTTCTAAAAGTAAATGTTGAAAGAATTAATTTTTGTGGTTGATGTGAAGATGGGAGTTAATTTTACCTTTTTCAGTATAGCTAGGCAACCAGGTTCTGTGATGAACAAAATGCTAAGATGGCCCCCAAGAGTTCTGTCCTCTGGTGTCTAGACACTGCAATCTCCTCTTCTTGAGTGGGAGATTGGAGAATATGATGGGATATTACCTTGTGATTATGTTACCTAATTGGCAGAGGGGATTTTTGCATACATAATTATGGTTCCTAATTAGCTTTCTTGTAGTTTCTCAAAATCGAGAGCTTGACCTAACCAGATGAGCCGTTAAATGACGTCAGATTCAAAGTCAATGAGATTCTCTTACTGGCTTTGTGGGATCAAACCGCCATGTTGTGAAGAGGAGCACATGGTGGGATATTGATGGGTGGCCACTAGGAGCTGAAAACAATCTCCAGTTGACAGCCAGCAGGACAGCAGTGATCTTTGTTCTACGACTGTAAGGAACAGAATTCTGCCAACACCCAGTGAACTTGGAAGAGAATCTGGAGCCTGAAGTGAGACTACAGGCCCAGCCAACACCTTGATTTTGGCCTTGTGAGACACGGAACAGACAAGCCAGCTATGCCATGCCCAGCCTGTAACATAATGAATGAGTGTTGTTTTAAGCTAAGTTTGTGGTGACTTGCTATACAAATAGAAAACTAATACATATATACAGATAACTGATAAACACAGATAGAACACTAATACATATTTTCCTCAGTGATTTTTAATGCCAATCTTCTCTTATATCGAGCTTCCAGTTATCGTGTGTGTGTGTGTGTGTGTGTGTGTGTGTGTGTGTGTGTGTGTGTGTCTTATTTCTGGGATCTCTATTCTCTGTTTTGTTTGCCCTTCCAATGCTCTAACTTTAACTGTCTGGATGTATGGTGGGGTAAGTTGCTTTGACCTTGCCGTTCTTCTAAATCGTCTTGGATGTTTTTCATAATTTCTTTTCTTTTCTTTTTTTTTCTGAGACGGAGTCTCGCTCTGTCGCCCAGGCTGGAGTGCAGTGGCACAATCTCAGCTCACTGCAAGCTCCGCCTCCCGGGTTCAAGCTGTTCTCCCGCCTCAGCCTCCCAAGAAGCTGGGACTACACATGCACACCACCACGCCTGGCTAATTTTTGTATTTTTAGTAGAGACAGGGTTTTGCTATGTTGGCCAGGCTGGTCTCAAACTCCTGACCTTAGGTGATCTGCCCGCCTCGGCCTCCCAAAGTGCTGGGATTATAGGTGTGAGCCACCACGCACGGCCAGTTTTAGTCATTTCTTTTCCATGTCAATTTTAGGATGAGCATGCCAAGTTCCACATAAAATTCTATTAATATTTTGGTAGAAATTATTAATATAAAGAATTTATAGATTAATTTGGGAAAAACCGGTATCTGCACAATACTTAACTCTTCTAATCCATAGACATGTTATATCTCTTTATTTTAAGGTATTTTATAACTTTCTCATACAAATTCTGTGAGTTTTATTTTTGGATCCCTTATAGTTTTAGATTCTATTATAAATATTGTATTTTAAATTAGAATTCATTTTTAGAAATTAAAACAGGAAAAACAATAAATTATATACTCATAATTCAACTCTCCATGTTTAGCTGTAACATTTTACTTATCCCTAGTCTTTTTTCTTAAACTTTTTATCTTGAAAAATTTCAAACATACAGAAAAGCTGAGAAAATAGCACCACGGACATATATACATTCCTTCAAAATTCAATAATTATTAATATTTTCTAATATTTATTTTATTTTTTCTCAAATATTTGAAAGTAATTTAGAGACATAATAACACTGTAACCCAAACACTTCAGCATGCATATCCTAAGAATAAGGAGATTCTTTTGTACCACCCAATATATGGTATGTTGACTTCCACTTTGGGAAAATATGGAGTAACAGGGACATGATTGATACTCTCACCTGAAACAACTAGCAAACTGGACAAAACATATAAAATCAGGTCTTTTAGATGTTGGACAACAGGCAGTGCTGGGCTGTGGTTCCTGACAGAAGGGAAACACATAAAGCAAGCCTCAAGGTCAGTGTTCCCAGGGTGCAGCAACTGGGCTGGGAAACACAGAGCCACGTTTCCTGAGCTAGGGAAACACAGCAGAGCTTGGGGAAGTAGATAGAATAATGGCCCTTAAAGATGTTCATATACTTATCCCCCATATCTGTAAATATGATATTACCTGGCAACGTGAAAAATAAGGTTGAAAGTAGAATGAAGTCTGCTTATCGGCTGTCCTAAATTTGCTACTGGACAGGGAAGAGTATCCTGGATTATCCAGGTGGGCCCAAGGTAGCCACCACAGTCTTTATACATGGAAGAGACAGGCAGAGCGGCAGGGAGATTTGCAGATGCTACACTGCTGGCTTTGAAGAAGGAGAAATGGTGCCATGAACAAAGGGGGTGGGCAGCCTCTAGAAACTGGAGAAACCAAGGAAGTGGATTCTTCCCCAGGGCCTGCAGAAGGAACACAGACTTGCTGCCACCTTGATTTTAGTCCAGTGAGGCCCATTTTGGATCTGACCCCCAGGGCTGTAAGATAATAAATTTGTGTTGTTTTAATCCACTAAATTGTGGTGATTTGCTACAGCAGAAATAGAAAACTGAAACAGAAAGTGATGTACATTAGCATTAGAGATGAGAGATCTCCACAGATCTGCAGGAGAGACTCCTTGACTCTTTGGCTGAGTACTGATTTGTGCATGTAAGTCAATTAGAAAGTAAATTAGAGATACTATAGCACTCTACCCAAGGCTGGAGGAAGAATCAGACAGAATAATTTTCTGAGATCTCATTTAAGGAAGAAACACTTCCTGAATCTCATTTAAGGAGGAAATAATGCAAAATCTTCACAAACTTTCCCAAAAACAGAAGAGGAGGAAACACTTCCTGACTGATTTGATGAAGCCAGAATTACCCTGATACCCAAACCTTATAAGAAAACTACATAGCAATAACCCTCATGAGCTCATGTATGCAAAAACCTTTAGTCAAATTTTAACTAGAATTTTCACACACCGCTGGTGGGCATGTAAAATGGTACACACGCTTTGGAAAACAGTATGGCAGTTTCTTATGAATATACAGTTGCCATAGGATCTAAGATTCCCAATCCTAGGTATTTATCCAAAAGATAGAAAAACACATGGTCATACAATAACTTTTACCCAAATGTTCATAGGAGCTTTATTCATAGCTATCAAAAACCTGATTACTATCTAAATACTCATCAAGGGTGAATAGATATACACGTTGTGATTTAACCATACAGTGGAATACCACTGAACAATAAAAAGAACCAAACTGTCATAGTCTGGTTTGGGTGTTAATGTTTTAGTCTGATTTAGGTGTTAAGCTCATAAAATGAGTTGGTGAGATTTTTTTCTGTCCTCTGTAAAGTTATGTTATTTTTAAGTGATTTTGTAGTAACTTCCCTGTAAAGCCTCTAGAAGTAGATTCTTCTTTGTCTCTCTCTCTCTCATTTTGTTTTTTGATATATAAGCACAATTACATTTCTTGATTGTTTACAGATCTATTTGGTTTTCTAACTTTTACAGAGTCATCTTGGATAAATTATATTTACTAAGAAATCATCTTTTATCAAATATTAAATTATTGCTATAGAGTTGTTATTCTACTGTCTTTTAAGTCTGTGCTGAATTAATCCCCTTTTTATACCTAACCTTTTTTTAAACCTGTTTTGCTTATAATTTTATATTTTAGTTTTTTGTAGAGAAAGCGTGTTAGGTTCAAGTCCAGGTTCCAGCCCATGCTGAGGTCCAGAGGGAGTGGGTGGATGAATGGGAGATACCTGAGAGAACATTCAGTGGCAGGGGGGCGGGGGAGCCACAGGTAGGTGAAATACAGCTTTATTCAGCAGTTCTCTTACACTCTCTGTCTCTGTCTCTGTTGCTTGCTCTAACTCTGCAGTTCTTGCTCCCACACACAGCTGCACTCTCACGCTCCCTCCGCCTTCAGGGTCACCAGCTTAACTCTTTCCTTCTGGGTATAAGCAAGCTGAGCTGTGTCCTGGCTCCCCCTTGCCAGTTTGCAAGACATCCGTGGCTTTCTCTCTCTTTCTCTGGATGCGAGCGCCTGAACAGTGTCAGCAGGGCAATGATACCTTTTGCAGACAATAGTGGCGTAGAGCCCAGTGATGGCCCTCCCATGTTATGTACACAGTTGTGTTGACATTATATATGGAATTATATATGGAATTGTGTGCCTGCGTTCCAATCCTGCTGAGTCATACAGGATGTTTACCTCAGCCTGTCCTTGACCAAAGCACATCCATTAGCTTATACAGGGTCTCACTCTGTCACCCAGACTGGAGTCTAGTGGTATGATCATAGCTTACTGCAGCCTTGAACTCCCAGGATCAAGCAATACTCCTGCCTCAGCCTCCTGAGTTGCTGGGACCATAGGCATGTGCTACTATACCCAGCTAATTTTTTAATTTTTAATTTTTTATAGAGAGAGGTTCTATGTTGCCCAGGCTAGTCTTGAACTCCTAGGCTCAAGCCATCCTCCCACCTTAGCCTACCATAGTGCTAGGATTACATATGTGAGTCACCACACCTGGCAAGAGGAAAATCTTAAAAAAGAGGCTAAAACTTTTAAATTATAAGCGATTTTAAATTATACATGCCTATGCACTTGTAACAGGCATACCAATATATTTTGTGCAAGTGTTTAAATTATTGATCAATCTCATTTTCAAAGATAGCTCACTACTTTTGGGGTACTTTATAAAGTTTCTACAGATAGTAATAACAATCACAATGGTGGCATACATTCTTTTTAAAATCTTACCCAATGTTTCCTTGTCACAGATATACTCTAGTCCACAAAGAATGGAAGTTTTATTTGAATTGGACTTCAATGCCACGAAAAAGATCTGAAGAGTCTTGTTTGTAGTATGTTAATGTAAGTGGCTGATGTGGTTGTTTATGATTCAGCCTATTACCTCATGGCGTTGAAAGTGTTCTCAGATTCTCACCACCTGAGCTGAATAATTTAAGATGTAATGTAGAAGGTATTTTCCTAATAATTTAGCCATTGGAGGAAATCGATGTTTATCTGTTGAATTATTTTTTAAATGTCCAAATTAATTACACTAGAATAGTTATATTACCTAACTCACTTTATTCAAATTGATGTTATTTAATTAGACCCTATGAAAATGAATTTTAATAAGCACACCTCCTAAAAATGGACTGAGGAACTAGCCACATATTTAAACTACATAGAGATAAAAAACTAGTAGAAAAAATAATTCAGTAAAATAGATAATGCACTATTAATGATAATGCAAAATTGGTTTAAGATAATGGCATTGGCCAGGAATGGTGGTTCAAGCCTGTAATCCCAGCATTTTATCACTTGAGGTCAGGAGTTCGAGACCAGCCTGGCCAACATAGTGAAACACCATCTCTACTAAAAATATAAAAATTAGCTGGGTGTAGTGGCACACACCTGTAATCCCAGCTACTCAGGAGGCTAAGGCAAGAGAATTGCTTGAACCCGGGAGGTGGAGGTTGCAGTGAGTTGAGATCGTGCCACTGTACTCCAGCCTGGGTAAAGGAGTGAGACTCTGTCACACAAGAAAAAAGATAATGGCATTGACAAATTTTCTCATTTCCTCATAAACATCACATAATGTATTTGCTTCATGAGAAACTCATAATAGACAATGCTACCATCTTACATTCTGCTAAATAGATAGCATTTAAAATTTGGGGAGTAGGGGCAGGGCAAGATGGCAGACTAGAAATCTCCACCAATTATTCCCACAGCAAGGGCACCAGTTTAACAACTATCTACACACACAAAATAAAACACCTTCATAAAAACCAAAAATTAGAAACAAAACTGGCCCAAACTCAGCTGACGCCTGCCCACGAAGAGAGCATTGAAAGCAGCCCTAGCCAGAGGGGAATCGCCAATCCCAGTGGTCCAAACTTAAGTTCCCACAAGCCTCACCACTGCGGACTAAAGTGCTCTGGGCTCCAGATACACTTGAAAGGCAGTCTAGGCCACTAGGAATGCAATTCCTAGGCAAATCTTAGTGTTGAACTGGGCCCAGAGACAAAGAACAGCAGGGCATACAACCTACTGAGACACAGCCAGAGTGACTACGTGAGGGCTGGCATCATCCTTCCCCTAACTCCAGGTTGCAAAGCTCAAAGTTCCATAATAGACCCATTTCCTCCACTTAAGGAGAGGAGAAGGAAGAGTAGGTAAGACTTTGCCTTGCATCTTGGATCCTAGTTCAGCCACAGCTGGATAGGGCATTGGTCAGAATCATGAGGCCCCCTTTCCCGGCCATAGCCCCCAGACACATGTCTAGACATACTCTGGGCCAGAAGGGAAACTGCTTCCATGAAAGGAAGGACCCAGTCCTGGCAGAATTAATCACCTACTAACTGAAGAGCCTTTGGGCCCTGAATAACCAGCAGCAATACTCAGGTACTACGTTGAGGGCCTTGAGTGAGACTCTTGAAACTTGGTGGCTTCAGGCAAGTACAGCACATTCCCAGCTGTGGTGGCTATGAGTGAGATTCCCTCCACTTGAGAAAGTGCACGGAAAAGCAAAGGCGGGGCTTGTCTTCCACCTTAGGTACCAGCTCAGCCATAGCAGGGTAGAGTACCAAGTAGGGTCTTGGGGTTCCCAATTCCAGGACGTGGCTCTTGGATGGCATTTCTGGACCTGCCTTGGCCAGAGGGGAGCCCACTGCCCTGAAGGGTGAGTCCCAGGGCAGGCAGCATTCATCACAATCTCACCTAAGAGCCCTTGGCCCTTAAGGTAACATTGGTGGTAGTCTTGAGGTACTCCCTGTGGGCCTGTGGTGACAATGGCCTCTTGGTGAGGCTTCTTTGCCATTGGAAAGGGTAGGGAAGAGTGGGAAGAACTGTGTCTTGTGGTTTGAGTGCCAGCTGAGCCACAGTACAATAGAACACCAGTCTTGGCAGGTAGACTTCCAACAGTTTTGACTCCAGTCCTTGGCTCCTGGATGGCACCTCTGGACAAGCCCAGGGACTGGGTGAACTAACTTGCTACCCTGAAGAGAAGGACAGAGGCCTGAATAGCTTTGCCACCTGCTGATTTTAGAGCTCCAGGGCCTTGAGCGAACATAGGTCATAGCCAATCGGAGGTTATAGAAAGCTTGGGTGAGACCTGGTGCTGTGCTAAATTCAGATCTGACCCAGTGCAGTCCTAGTGGTGGTGGCCACAGGAGTGCTTGTGCCATACCACCCTCAGTTCCATCTGGCGCAGAACAGAGAGAAAGACTCCGTTTGCTTAGGAAAAATTAAGAAAACAACAGTCTCCACCTGGTAATCCAGAGAGTTCTTCTGGATCTCATCCAAGAGCATTAAGGCAGTACCTCTACAAGTCTGCAAGAACCACAGCATTACTGAGCTTGGGGTGCTCCCTAAAACAGGTACAGTTTAGATCACAACACTCAAGTCCTTTCAAATATCTTGAAAGTGTTCCCAAAAAGGACAAACAAGCCCAGACTGAGTGTCTACAATAAATACCTATCTCTAAGATGCCCAGACACTGAAGAACATCTACAAGCATCAACGCCATCCAGGAAAACAAGACCTCACCAAATGAACTAAAAAAGGCACTGGAGACCAATCCTAGAGAAACAAAGATATTCTCTGACCTTTCAGACAGAATTCAAAATAGCCATGCTTGAGGAAATGCAAAGAAATTCAAGATAACACAGAAAAGGAATTCAGAATTCTATCAGATACATTTAACAAAGAGATTAAAATGATTAAACAGAAACAAGCAGAAATGCTGGAGCTGAAAAATGCAATTGGCATACTGAAGAACACATGAGTCTTTTAATAGCAGAAATGATCAAGCAGAAGAAAGAATTAATGAGCTTAATTTGAAAATACAGAGAGGAGAAAAAAGAAGAAAGATAAAAAACCAATGAAGAATGCCTACAGGATCTAGAAAACAGCCTCAAAAGGGCGAATCTAAAAGTTATTGTCGTTATAGAGGAGGTAGAGAAAGAGGTAGGGGTAGAAAGTTTGTTCAGTGGGATAACAGAGAATTTCCTAAACCTGAATAAAGATATCAATATACAAGTATTAAGATTGAAGCTGTAATAAAGTCTCCCAGTAAAGAAATGCTCAGGGCCTGATGGCTTCACTGTTGAATTCTACCAAATGTTTAAAGAAGAACTAATACCAATCCTATTCAAACTATTCCAAAAAATAGAGAAGGAAACACTTCTAAACTCATTCTATGAGGCCAGTATTACCCTGATACCAAAACCAGACACACATACAACATAAAAAGAAAACTACCAGCCAATATCTCTGATGAACACTGGGGCAAAAATCCTCAACAAAATAACAGCAAATCAAATTCAGTAATGTATTAAAAGATCATTCAACATGACCAAGTGGGATTTATTCCTGGGGTGCAAGGATGATTCAACATATGCAAATCAATGTGATGCATCATGTCAACAGAATGAAGGATAAAAACCATCTGATCATTTCAATTGATGCTGAAAAAGCATTTGATAAAATTCAACATCCCTTCATGATAATAACCCTCAAACAACTGGGTACATAAGGAACATACTTCAACATAATAAAAGCCATATATGAAAGACCCACAGCCAGTATCACACAGAACAGGGGAAAGCTGAAAGCCTTTTCTCTGAGATCTGCAACATGACAAGGATGCCCACTGTCAACACTTTGTTACTCAACACAGCACTGGAAGTCCTAACTAGAGTAATCAGACAAGTGAAAGAAATAAAGAGTATCCAAATTGGAAAGGAAGAAGTCAAATTATCTTTGTTTGTAGATGCTATGATCTTATATTTAGCAAAATGTAAAGACTACATCAGAAAATTATTAGAACTGATAAATTTAGTAAAATTGCAGGATATAACATCAACATATAAAAATCAGTAGCATTTCCATACGCCAACAGTGACGAACAATCTGAAAAAGAAATAAAAAAATGTAATATCACTTACAAGAGCCACAAATAAGTATCTAGGAATTAATTTAAGTGAAAGATTGCGATATTGAAAATTATCACATGCTGATGCAAGAAATTGAAAAGGATACCAACAAATGGAAAGATATTCCATATTCATGGATTGAAAGAACCAATATTGTTAAAATGTTCATACTACCCAAAGCAATCTACAGATTCAACACAATCCCTATCAGAATACCAATCACATTCTTCACAGAAATAGAAAAACAATCCTTAAACATACATGGAAGCACAAAAGACCCAAAGTAGCCAAAGCTTTCCTAAGCAAAAAGAACAAAACTTGAGGAATCACATTACCTGACTTCAAATTACACTGTAGAGCTATAGTAGCCCAAACAGTATGGTACTGGCATAAAAAGGCACATAGATCAATGGAATAGAATAGTGAACCCAGAAATAAATCCAGACACCTATAGTGAACTCATTTTCAACAAAGGTGACAAAAACACACTGGGGAAAAGACAGTCTGTCAGGCCTCTGAGCCAAAGCTAAGCCATCATATCCCGTGACCTGCATGTACACATCTGGATGGTTGGTTCCTGCCTTAACTGATGACATCCCACCACAAAAGAAGTGAAAATGGCCTGTTCCTGCCTTAACTGATGACATTACCTTGTGAAATTCCTTTTCCTGGCTCATCCTGGCTCAAAAGCTCCCCCACTGAGCACCTTGTGACCCTCCACCCCTGCCCAGCAGAGAACAACCCCCTTTGACTGTAATTTTCCTTTACCTACGCAAATCCTATAAAACAGCCCCACCCCTATCTCCCTTTGCTGACTCTCTTTTTGGACTCAGCCCGCCTGCACTCAGGTGATTAAAAAGCTTTATTGCTCACACAAAGCCTGTTTGGTGGTCCCTTCACACAGACGCACATGACATTTTGGTGCCATGACTCGGATCAGGGGACCTCCCTTGGGAGATTAATCCCCTGTCCTCCTGCTCTTTGCTCCATGAGAAAGATCCACCTACGACCTCAGGTCCTCAGACCGACCAGCCCAAGGAACATCTCACCAATTTTAAATCCGGTAAGCCGCCTCTTTTTACTCTCTTCTCCAACCTCTCTCACTATCCCTCAACCTCTTTCTCCTTTCTTTTTTTTTTTTTTTTGAGACGGAGTCTCGCTCTGCCTCCCAGGTGGGAGTGCAGTGGCCGGATCTCAGCTCACTGCAAGCTCCGCCTCCCGGGTTTATGCCATTCTCCTGCCTCAGCCTCCCGAGTAGCTGGGACTACAGGCACCCGCCACCTCGCCTGGCTAGTTTTTTGTATTTTTTAGTAGAGACGGGGTTTCATCGTGTTAGCCAGGATGGTCTCGATCTCCTGACCTCGTGATCTGCCCGTCTTGGCCTCCCAAAGTGCTAGGATTACAGGCTTGAGCCACCGTGCCCGGCCCCTCTTTCTCCTTTCAATCTTGGCACCACACTTCAATCTTTCCCTTCTCTTAATGTCAGTTCCTTTCCTTTTCTGGTAGAGACAAAGGAGACGTGTTTTATCCATGGACCTAAAACTCCGGTGATAGTCACGGACTTGGGAAGACAGTCTTCCCTTGGTGTTTAATCACGCGGGGACGCCTGCCTGATTATTCACCCACATTTCAGAGGTGTCTGACCATGCAGGGATGCCTGCCTTGGTCCTTCACCCTTAGCGGCAAGTACCGCTTTTCTTGGTGGGGGGGCAAGCACCCCCAACCCCTTCTCTCCCTGTTTCTACCCCTTCTCTGCTTTTTGGGGGACAAGAACCCCCTGACCCCTTTTCCGCTTTTCTGGGGGCAAGAATCCCCCGACCCCTTCTCTCCACTTTTCTGGGGGCAAGAACCCCCTGACCCTTTATCTCCATGTCTCTATGCTTTTCCCACTTTTCTGGAGGGCAAGAACCCCCTGACTCCTTATCTCCACGTCCCGACCCCTTTTCTACTTTTCTGGAGGGCAAGAACTACCCGACCCCTTATCTCTGCATCCTGACCCCTTTCCCGCTTTTAGAGGGCAAGAACCCCCTGACCCCTTATCTCCACGTCTCAACCCCTTTCCCACTTTTCTGGAGGGCAAGAACCCCCCAACCCCTTCTCTCCGTGTCTCTCCTCTCTTCTCTAGGCTTGCCTCCTTCACTATGGGCAACCTTCCACCTTCTTCCTCCTGGCATATGGTACTGGCATAAAAAGGCACATTCCTCCTTCTTCTCCCTTAGCCTGTGTTCTCAAGAACTTAAAACCTCTTCAACTCACACCTGACCTAAAACCTAAATGCCTTATTTTCTTCTACAATGCCGCTTGACCCCAATACAAACTTGACAGTAGTTCCAAATAGCCAGAAAACGATACTTTCGATTTTTCCGTCCTACAAGATCTAAATAATTCTTGTCGTAAAATGGGCAAATGGTCTGAGGTGCCTGACGTCCAGGCATTCTTTTACACATTGGTCCCTCCCTAATCTCTGTTCCCAATGAAACTCGTCCCAAATCTTCCTTCTTTCCCTCTCGCCTGCCCCCTCAGTCCCAACCCCAAGCATAGCTGAGTCTTTCTAATCTTCCTTTTCTACAGACCCATCTGACCTCTCCCCTCCTCGTCAGGCCAAGCTAGGTCCCAATTTTTCCTCAGCCTCCGCTCCCCAACCCTATAATCCTTTTATGAACTCCCCTCCTCACACCCGGTCTGGCTTACAGCTTCGTTCCGTGACTAGCCCTCCCCAACCAGCCCAGCAATTTCCTCTTAAAAAGGTGACTGGAGCTAAAGACATAGTCAAGGTTAATGCTCCTTTTTCTTTATCTGACCTCTCCCAAATCAGTTAGTGTTTAGGCTCTTTTTCATCAAATATGAAAAACCCAGCCCAGTTCATGGCTCGTTTGGCAGCAACCCTGAGACGCTTTACAGCTCTAGACCCTAAAAGGTCAAAAGGTTGTCTTATTCTCAATATATATTTGATTACCCAGTCCACTCCCCACATTAAATAAAACCCCCAAAATTAAATTCCAGCCCTCAAACCCCACAACAGGACTTAATTAACCCTGCCTTCAAGGTGTACAATAATAAAGTAGAGACAGCCAAGTAGCAATGTATTTCTGAGTTGCAATTCCTTGCCTCCACTGTGAGAGAAACCCCAGCCACATCTCCAGCGCACAAGAACTTCCAAATGCCTGAACTGCAGCAGCCAGGCGTTTCTCCAGGACCGCCTCCCCCAGGAGTTTGCTACAAGTGCTGGAAATTTGGCCACTAGGCCAAGGAATGTCCGCAGCCCAGGATTCCTAAGCCGTGTCCCATCTGTGCGGGACCCCACTGGAAATCAGACTGTTCAACTCATCTGGCAGCCACTTCCAGAGCCCCTGGAGCTCTGGCCCAAGGCTCTCTGACTGACTCCTTCCCAGATCTTCTCGGCTTAGCAGCTGAAGACTGACACTGCCTGATCGCCTCGGAAGCCTACAGGACCATCACAGAGGCTCTAGGTAACTCTCACAGTGGAAGGTAAGTCCGTCCCCTTCTTAATCAATACAGAGGCTACCCACTCCACATTACCTTCTTTTCAAAGGCTTGTTTCCCTTGCCTCCATAACTGTTGTGAGTATTGACGGCCAGGCTTCTAAACCTCTTAAAACTCCCCAGGTGTGCTGCCAACTTGGATAACATTCTTTAATGCACTCCTTTTTAGTTATCCCCACCTGCCCAGGTCCCTTATTAGGCCAAGACATTTTAACTAAATTATCTGCTCCCCTGATTATTCCTAGGCTACAGCCACACCTCATTGCTACCTTTTCCCTCAGTTCAAAGCCTCCTTCGCATCCTCCCCTTGTATCTCCCCACCTTAATCCACAAGTATAGGATACCTCTACTCCCTCCTTGGCGACTGATCACGCACCCCTTACCATCTCATTAAAACTTAATCACCCTTACCCCGCTCAATGCCAATATCCCATCCCACAGCACGCTTTAAAAGGAATAAAGCCTGTTATCACTCGCCTGTTACAGCATGGCCTTTTAAAGCCTGTAAACTCCCCTTACAATTCCCCCATTTTACCTGTCCTAAAACCAGACAAGACTTACAGGTTAGTTCAGGATCTGTGCCTTATCAACCAAATTGTTTTGCCTATCTACCCCGTGGTGCCAAACCCATATACTCTCCTATCCTCAATACCTCCCTGCACAACTCATTACTCTGTTCTGGATCTCAAACATGCTTTCTTTACTATTCCTTTGCACCCTTCATCCCAGCCTCTCTTCACTTTCACTTAGACTGACCCTGACACCCATCAGGCTCAGTAAATTACCTGGGCTGTACTGCCGCAAGGCTTCACAGACAGCCCCCATTACTTCAGTCAAGCCCAAATTTCTTCCTCATCTGTTACCTATTTCAGCATAATTCTCATAACAACACAGGTGCTCTCCCTGCTGATCATGTCCGGCTAATCTCCCAAACCCCAATCCCTTCTACAAAACAACAACTCCTTTCCTTCCTAGGCATGGTTTGTGTGGTCAGAATTCTTAAACAAGAGCCAGGACCGCGTCCTGTAGCCTTTCTGTCCAAACAACTTGACATTACTGTTTTAGCCTAGCCCTCATGTCTGCGTGCAGCGGCTGCCACTGCTTTAATACTGTTAGAGGCCCTAAAAATCACCAACTATGCTCGACTCACTCTCTACAGTTCTCATAACTTCCAAAATCTATTTTCTACCCCCACCATCACTCAAGACAACGCTTATGCTGATAAGGTAGTTAAAAAAGCAGCCATCAAAAGGCCTCAGATCCCATTGCTCAGGACAATGCTTATGCTGATAAGTTAGTTTAAAAAGCAGCTGGCTTCCAACTTCTATCCCTCACAGCAGTTTTCCTCCTTCACATTGGTCACTCCCACCTACTCCCCCGCGGAAACTTCCACCTATCAATCTCTTCCCACACAAGGCAAATGGTTCTTAGACCAAGGAAAATATCTCCTTCCAGCCTCACAGGCCCATTCTATTCTGTCGTCATTTCATAACCTCTTCATAACCTGTCTCTTAGAACCTCTCATTTCCTTTCCATCCTAGAAATCTGTCCTCAAGGAAATCACTTCTCAGTGTTCCATCTGCCATTCTACTACTCCTCAGGAATTTCTCAGGCCCCTCCCTTCCCTACACATCAGGCTCAGGGATTTGCCCCCACCCAGGACAGGCAAATTGACTTTACTCACATGCCTCGAGTCAGGAAACTAAAATACCTCTTGGTCTGGGTAGACACTTTCACTGAACGGGTAGAGGCCTTTCCTACAGGGTCTGAGAAGGCCACCGCAGTCATTTCTTCCCTTCTGTCAGACCTAATTCCTCAGTTTGGCCTTCCCACCTCTATACAGTCCGATAGCAGACCGGCCTTTATTAGTCAAATCACTCAAGCCATTTTTTAGGTTCTTGGTATTCAGTGAAACCTTTATATCCTTTACCATCCTCAATCTTCAGGAAAAGTAGAAAGACTAAAGGTCTTCTAAAAATATACCTCACTGAGCTCAGTCACCAACTTAAAAAGGACTAGACAATACTTTTACCACTTTCCCTTCTCAGAATTCAGGCCTGTCCTCGGAATGCTACAGGTTCCAGCCCATTTGAGCTCCTGTGTGGACACTCCTTTTTATTAGGTCCCAGTCTCATTCCAGACACCAGACCAAATTGAACTGCACCCCAAAAACTTGGACAGAGCCTAAAAACTCACCAACCAAGCAAGTAATTATGTTGAACCCCCATAGGCTCTATTTAGATGTCCTAGGTCCTATCAATTCTTAGTCCTTTAATACCTGTTTTTTCTCCTTCTCTTATTCAGACCTTGTGTCTTCCGTTTAGTTTTTCAGTTCATACAAAACCACATACAGGCCATCACCAATCATTCTATATGACAAATGCTCCTTCTAACAACCCCACAATATCGCCTCTTACCACAAAGTCTTCCTTCAGCTTAATCTCTCCCATTCTAAGTTTCCATGCTGCCCCTAATCCTGCTTGAAGCAGCCCTGAGAAACATCTCAGGGCCCATTATCTCTCCCTTCCACCCCCCAAAAATATTCGCTGCCTCAACACTTCAACACTATTTTGTTTTTCTTATTAATATAAGAAGACAGGAATGTCAGGCCTCTGAGCCAAAGCTAAGCCATCAAATCCCCTGTGACCTGCATGTACACATCCAGATGGTCGGTTCCTGCCTTAACTGATGACATCCCACCACAAAAGAAGTGAAAATGGCCTGTTCCTGCCTTAACTGATGACATTACCTTGTGAAATTCCTTTTCCTGGCTCATGCTGGCTCAAAAGCTCCCCCACTGAGCACCTTGTGACCCCCCAACCCCTGCCCGGCAGAGAACAACCCCCTTTGACTGTAATTTTCCTTTACTTACCCAAATCCTATAAAACAGCCCCACCCCTATCTCCCTTCGCTGACTCTCTTTTCGGACTCCCGCCTGCACCCAGGTGATTAAAAAGCTTTATTGCTCACACAAAGCCTGTTTGGTGGTCTCTTCACATGGACGTGCATGACACAGTCTCTTCAACAAATGGTGCTGGGAGGAATGGATATCCATATGCAGAAGTATGAAACTACACCCCTATCTCTTGTCATATAAAAAGATCAAATAAAAATGAATTAAAGACTGAAATCTAAGACCTCTAACTATGAAACTACTACAAAAAAAATTGGGGGAATTCTCTAGGACATTGGTCTGGGCAAAAATGTCTTCAGTCCCCGCAAGTACAGGTAACTAATGCAAAAATGGACAGATGGGATCACATTGACTTAAAAAGCTTGCACAGCAAAAAGCAAAAACGAAAAACCCCAAAACCAAAAAACAAACAAAAAAACAACACAGTGAAGAGACAACTCACAGAATGGGATAAAATATTTGCAAACTACCAGTCGGAAAGGGATTAATAACCTGAATATATAAAAAGCTCAACTAGATCTACAGGAAAAAAAATCTAACAATCTGATTTTAAAATGGGCCAAAGATTTGAATAGACATTTCTCAAAAGAAGACATACGAATGGCAAACAGGCATATATGAAAAGGTGTTCAACATCACTGATCAACAGAGAAATGCACATCAAAACAACAATGAGATATCTCACCCCAGGCAAAATGGCTTTTATTCAAAAGACTGCAGTAACAAATGCTGGCAAGGACATAGAGAAAAGGGAATCCTCATACAGTGTTTGTGGGAGTGTAAAAGTATAGCCACTGTGGAGAACAGTTTGGAGGTTCCTCAAAAACCTAAAAATAAAGCTACCATATGATCCAGTAATCTCACTGCTAGGTATATACCTAAAAGAAAGGAAGTCAGTATACTGAACAGCTATCTGCACTCCCATGTTTGTTGCAGGTCTGTTCACAATAGCCAAAATTTAGAAGCAACCAATGTGTCCACCAACAGATCAATGGAAAAAGAAAATGTGCTAACTACATAATGGAGTCATAAACATAAGAATGAGATCCTGTTATTTCCAACAACACGGATGGAACTAGGGGGTCATTATGCTAAGTGAAATAAGCCAGGCACAGAAAGATAAATATCACATCCCCTCACTTATTTGTGGGTTCCAAAAATCAAAACAATTGAACTCACGGGCAGAGAACAGAAGAATGGTTATCAGAGGCTGGGAAGGGCAGTGGGAGGGTGAGTAGGAAGTGGGGATGGTTAATGGGTACAAAAAAAATAACGAATGAAGACCCAGTATTTGATAATACAACAGGGCAACTATAGTCAATAATTGTACATTTAAAAATAACTAAAATAATTGGTTTGACACACAAAAGGTAAATACTTGAGGGGATGAACATCCCATTTTTCCATGATGTGATTATACATTGAATGCCTGTATCAAAACATCCTATGTGCCCCATTATATATGCCTAGTATAAATGCACAAAAAATGAAACATTTATAAAAATTTGCCTAATTTTGGGACCAGGCTATGAAAAATAGCATGTCTTCTTAATTTACATGCTTTTAAAAATTATTAAGCAAAAATAACTTTAAAAGAAGCTGTTTTGGGGGGAATATTCTCCTGTTTTTTCTATTAATGCTTTCCTAGAAAGCAAAATTTACTACAAAATGACTGAAGCCCATTCTTGACATAACTGCCATAGTTATAATTTGAGATTCAGAATAAGAAATACTTTCACAAATAACTGAGATAAAGCATGATAAAACCAATACAATTGTTTTGTTGGAAAATTTTGTCTCACATGTAAAATCTAATGCAACATAGAGACAAGGGAAGGCACTGTGACCATGACAAGGGTGTACTAAGCAACACTAATGAAAATGAGGTATTCTTCTCTTCTTGGAGAGCCACTGGAAGAACTTGCATGTACATTTGAAGAAAAATGATGCAAGCCACTTGCCCATTATTGACAGAGCCCTTCCAGTTTGACTGCTGTGACATATTTGATATTTTTACTATTAACCTTTGATTTGATGCTTGGGACTACAATAGAAAACTATGCATGCTTTTTCTTCCATTGTAGGTTCCAATGCCACATGGCCTTTGCTATTTCAGATTAAGTCTTTTAATTTTGGAAACATTTTCACTGATGGCACCTATTCTATGGCAATGTATGTAACTTGCAACTCATCATTTATATTTAAATGGTAGAACCATTTATTTCTTCAGAAAGGACTTTAGAAATATTCTAAACTTTGAGATTTTTTTTTTTCCACACAGGATGCTAGCTCTCTAGGATCTTAATACTAAAGTATTAACTCTATGAATACCCATATTTCAATATATAGTTACTGATAATCTGGAAAGACCTGTACTGTTGTTTTAAGCCATGTGAGAAAATTACAGGCAAAGTTTATTTGTATTAAGTTTTGAGAAATGATTTTTCATAACTACACAGGATAGAAATAAAATGGCATAACTTTGCTTCAAAAGTAACTATTCTGTGGCCAATCTAGAAATGCCAGATTTAAAATTAGTTCTTGTAAATATCTATTTAGAACAAATTGCTTTGATAACTGTGTTCTCTAGGTTATTTTGAGTGTGTGTGTTTGTTCATGTCTATTTATCTAAGATGTGGGCCTTGGAGTAAATAGGATTCTCTCATGACTATAATCTCAAATATGGTCATCCATCATATAGTCTCATAGATGTAGAATTAGCAAAACTACATTTAATAGTAAGCACACACCATAGATGAAATTATCTTTCCTGTCCTCTGACATAAGTCAAGACTAACATGAGTTTGACCTTTTAAAACACCACTCATTTGTTACCGTTATAGAAACACATTAGCTTGTCTTCATGAAACTTTTTAACTGTATCACATAATCTACCTTAAGCACACTTGTAGAATGTCTGTTAAAAAGTAGCCATGCATCTCCTCAGATTGGTCATATTTAACAGATATGACTAAAATGGTCACTCCACACACTCTCCAGCAAAACTGGTATTAAGTCTGCATCTTCACTTAGCATGCACCACTTCTAATATAACACATAATTGACTTATTTGTTGATTACATTTCCCAACATCCTCCCACTATCTTTAGAATGTAGCCTCCACAAAGGCAGAGATTTTTGCTTTTGGCCATTGTGTTACTTCAAGTGCTTAGAGCAACCTCTGGCACCTAGTAGCACTCAAACATTCACTGACAAAACAATGTGGCAGATGAGGTCAGAGACACAATGGGATGGGATGGGGAATAGATAATTTTTGGGCTTTGTGGGCCATCTTCAAGCTCTGAGTGAAACAGGGAAGGCACTCCAGGATTCTAGGCAGAGCAGTGCTGTAACCTGACAAAGGTTTTAAAAGCATTGCTCTGGCTACTGTTTTAAGGATGGGCTGTGGTGGGCAGGGGTGAAAGTAAAAAGACATTTATGAAGCAAGTATAGTAATTGGATGAGGAATCGTAAAGTCACAGATTAGGATGAAAGTGGTATAAATGGTGATATGTGGTTGAATTCTGGATTGTTTTGAGGGGAAAGCAAATAGTATTTCCTGACGGACCGGATGTGGGCTGAGAGAAAGAAAAGCAAGGTGACAACAAGGTTGTTCTAGCTTAAGCAACTGGAAGAATTGTGTTGTCATCAATTGACTTGTGGAAGTTTGTGGGAGGAATATGTTTGAGGGTAGGGTGAGCTGTTTGGAAGTTCAGTGTTGGACATACCATGTTTCAGATGTTTTGTCAGACCATCACCAAGGGATGCCAAAGGCAGATGGATCTGTGATTAAAGGTCAGGGGTGTGGGGAATTACATATGAATTATATAATTATATAATTCAATTGAATAATTATATAATTATATATATAATATATATACAAATAACAATGGGATGCAAAGTGAGTGCAGAGAGGAACTAGGGCCAAGTACCCTGCAGTTAAAAGGAATGAATGAATTTTATCACAGAACTAGAAAGAATCTCAGGTTCTTCTCAGGTAATAAATGTCCTGAAGGGAAAAAAAATATCATTATCAGTTGATGTTACTTTATGAAGGAAAGGTAAGAGAACAAGCAAATTATGAACATAATTTAAAGATAGAATTTATTCTCTGATGGTTTACTCATGCAAACTGCACATAAAAGAAAATAGTACAGTTTGTGTAACATTGCAAATATAAGGACTGAAAATGCTAGGTACAGAAGTAGTATGACATCCTGAAAGTCAAAATGGAATTTGTGTTTATACACTAATAATGATTTTTATATTTGCTCAGTACAGACTGATTTACAATGAAAGTTTTGCTAACCTTGGTAAGCTTGTTAACCGTTTACATGACTTCTTACATCTATGTAGTTTTATTTTACAGTTGCAAGAATTCTGTTACCAAAGAACCTTAACTTGCATAAGTAATAAGATGAAAGAAAAATGTACTGACGGACTTAGAGTGAAAAATTGAGGCTTTTCCTAACCTATTCAAACTACAATAAAAAATACCCTTCTTGCAGAATTCGTATTTTGTGCCTTTGAGATAACTCCTTAGAATAATGATATCAAAATCATGATTTGAAACTGATTACTTTAAAATAATGAAATTTGTTGAAAATTGAAAATTTAAGAATTATCAAATAAAAATGCTCTCATTATAATAAGCTAAACAATAAAATTCCCATTATCTTCATACTTAAAGTCCTGAAATGTCATTTATATATAATCTGAATGTTTCCCAGTTTGGAACTTAGGCAGGTGGGATATTTCCTTGAATTATCAAGGATATTCCATACAGACTTTTAAAATGTCAGTCTCATTAAGAGATGGCACTGAGACTTTAGCAAATAGTGTAGTATGGATGCAGGACAAACTACACAACTTATTATAAATGCATTACAGATATTTACATAGTGGAATCCTGCTTGAATGCCAGAAGTTGCTACTGGGTAGGACTCATAACTATTTTACAAAGTTTTCTTACGCACATCTACTACTTTTAAAATTTTATGTTTAACAATTTATTCTATTTTAAAATATGTACTGTATTTTGAACATAACTGCAGAATAAAAATAGATAATGGCACATTAGAAAACTAAGTATCCCACAGATGATTGGATAATGAGAAAAGTGTACCTACAATCATCTCATCAGAAACAAGCTACATCATGGAATGTTAGTTATCCAAGCCTGCACAATGACATTTTAAACTGCAATCATCTATTGGCCAGCATCACACTGAAGGCATCGTTAAACATTCAAGCAAAGATTGCTGGCATAAACTACTGAAAGACACACACACACACACGCACGCTCGCACACACAGATACACACACTCTCTCTCATTCATGCACGCTTCCCACATTATAATTACATTGTTCTAAAGATAGATACTGACTTTTTTTCCACGAGAAACATTATCAAAATTTGCTACTAAAAGATGACAGTGCTTTCACAAGAATAAGTACAAGTTAGCTCGCAAGTACAAGACAATGGGGGTAAACAGTTTTAAATTTTCTAAGTAGTAATTTTAGGCTTTTCTGGCAACCATACCATACTTAATTATGCATAAACTTTGCAGTTTGTAACCTGAAATCTGTAAAAACAACAACAAAAAAACCAAAAACAAGAGCTAATTTCAAAAATTATTAGATATTTGATAACCCTGTATCATACATTATATAATTTCATATTTTTTAGCCTCAAAACATACGTGTAAAATATTGAATTTAAGACTTGAAAAATAAAATCATTTTTGAAATGCTGAAAATTCTAAAATTTGTTTACTTAAAACCTTAAATAAAAAAGGAAAATGATTATAAATGACCTTGATTTAGCTTAACAATGTGCATAAAAGCACCGTATGTCTTTACCATGTTTTCACTCACTTAAAAAAAAGTGTTCTTTAATGTTTTTCCTTTTGCATAATGTGCAAAATAAAAGGCAAAAAGATTAAAAGCAAATTTCTATCTTTCTCTTGCCTAGTGCTTTTATGACTCCGTTAACATTACAAAGTCAACAGGGACTATGCAAAACTTTGGTATAAATGATAATACTACTACCATCACAGTTGAGGGTTAAGGGGTGGTCAAAAGAAATGGAAGTGGGAAGAAAGATTCAGTAACACCCCCATTTATTAAAACACCAACAAATTAAAAGTGAAATAAACCACAATGAATTATAATACAATTTACACATTGAGCACAGAAAAATTAATAAATCTACTAATATTTATAAAAAAAGCAAAATCAGTCTTTTTCCAGAGACTAAAAACTGTTTTTCAGTCTGATCAACTGCTGCTACACCAACTTTAGAGCCAAATTTAATTTCAAGTAAATAAAAAAAAATTTACAACCACAGATTTCGCATAAATGGAAACTGGTCTTTCCTTGATTTCCCTTTGAAGTCACTAATGAGTATCTAAAACTGTCGTACTGCAGGTTTTTAATCAACTTCCTGAGGGCTGTGACTGGGAGGAAGGAGCCATAACGATCTGTGAAAGAGCAGGCTCTGTACTCTGGTCCGCCATCTGGGTGAGGACTGAAGTGGCTACAGCTTCTGCCTTGGAGGTTGAACTGACTCCGTTGGATGTGCTGACCGAACTATGCTGTATAGCTTCTGTATGTGGACTACTCGGCACTGAAATGTCTTCTGAACTATCATCTTTATCAGCAGCTGGGTGAAAAAAAGAAAAATTATTCATTTTCCTAAAATCTGTAAGAATGCACCATTATGCTGAGGCAATATACGGAATAAAAAGTTAGAAAGCATCTTACAAAACTGATTAGACAAGTTGGTATTACAGGAATTGATATAGGTCATGAAGTAGGCAATTTTACCTGCAATAGGTCAAAAGAAGGCACAACCATGCATATGGAAACATCTGGGTGCCCACTGCCTTATGGAATAGAGTTGAAGAAATATTTGCTAAATAGTGTTAAAGAAAGAAAATGAGGTAGAGTTTGGAAGACAGGCTCTTACAGATACAATCAAACATAAGTATCACATTTAACAAACTCAGTCTGGTTGGCCTACATGTCATTCTTATTATAAGATAAAAATTTATAACCACATGCATAAACAAAATGAATTCTTACATACAAATTACATCTTCAAATTATTCCCTCTGCATTCTCCAGAACTGTATTTATTCTGGCTGATTTTCCATCTATTGCAGCCATGAATGATTATAACACCTGATTCTAATGATGCATACATATGAGAATAAGCAATATTTAGAATCTAAATGCCACCAGCTGTTATAGTTGCATGAATAAATTGGGATTGAAGTAAAAATCCATACAAAACTCTAAACATTGCAACTGAAAAGATATTCAGGAAAAGGCATTCTAAATATTTACAAAAATAAATCTGCAAATATTTAGACCTGAACAAGTCTTTTTTTTTTTTTTTGGAGACGGAGTCTCGCTCTGTCACCCAGGCTGGAGTGCAGTGGCCGGATCTCGGCTCACTGCAAGCTCCACCTCCCAGGTTTACGCCATTCTCCTGCCTCAGCCTCCCAAGTAGCTGGGACTACAGGCGCCCGCCACCACACCCGGCTAATTTTTTGTATTTTTTAGTAGAGACGGGGTTTCACTGTGTTAGCCAGGATGGTCTCGATCTCCTGACCTCGTGATCCGCCCGCCTCGGCCTCCCAAAGTGCTGGGATTACAGGCTTGAGCCACCGTGCCCGGCCGGACCTGAACAAGTCTTACACCCTTATTTTAATAGAACAGAATCCAGTAATTTCATTTAGTAAAAATTTGATATAGATAACACACAAATATTTATAGTATATGTAAGTTATGAGGAACAATGATAACATGAACACCTGGGAACTGTGCCGCCAACCTAAGAGAGAACACTGCCATTAACACTTCTGCTTCCTGGAGGTTCCTGTCCTCACCAAAGGTAATCACCACTCTGACATTTCTTTAACCATTCTCTTGTTTTTCCTTTGTAGTTTTACTACATAGGTATGTATCCCTAAGCAACATAGTTCAGCTGTTTATTCTGAAACATTTTAAAAGCAGTATCACACTGGATGTACTCTTTGGCACCTTGCTTTTTTCACTTGGCATTAAAACTTTATTCAGTGTTCAGAAGTGACAATAAGTAGGCTTTTAAAATCAAATCTGAGAATGTGTACTGATGACCAGATGCCCATTCTGAAAGTCAATTAGTAAAAAAAATTGTGGATATCTTATGAAGCAGGACTTAGCCTATGATTTGCAATGTAGAAGATGCAGAGGGGGATACCTGGTAGTGTCAACTTTAGCTAAAAAAAAATTATTAATCTTGTGCATTTTCTGAAATATAGTTTTTACAGAATTTTTCAACATCTGCCTCAAATCCATGCATTTTTGAAAAGCAGGTTTTAAAATACATTAATGAGATGGAACCCTATCTTCTCTATAACGTGCTATAAATCAAAACCATACCCCTGGATACTTGACCTCAAGGTACAATAAAACAACAACAACAACAACAACAACAACAACAAAACCAACCACCAGAAGTAGTATTCCTTTAAAAATTATACAAAATGGAATGAATACTTAAAAAAATTATAGATTCAGATGGTACATATGCAGGTGTGTTACACAGGTATATTGTGCAATAGAAGTTTGGGCTTCTACTGAACCTATCACTGAAATAGTGAACACAGCACCCAATAGGTAGTTTCTTAACTAGTGCCCCCCCTTCCCCTCTACTTTTCTGATCAAGCAATAATGAATGTTACAAAGTATTTATAATTCAGATATTAAAATAGCCAATCATTACATGTACAAAGAAAACAAAACACTGGCAATGACAGTTTAACTGGAGGGAATACTAAAAAGCTCTATTTGTTTATTTCACCACTATTCTTTAAAAGAACAACAGGCTGATGTTTCCCTGAATGTTGAGTTCAAGGGATACACCAGCTTTTAAAAATAAAGAGGCTGATCTGTGATGAGTGGTATAAGGAAATGTAAATACATACTGGAGGCAACAACTCAAAATGAAAACAGTAAATTATAAAGGATGAATGCTTACCTATAGACTTTCAGAATTAGTAAAAGCAATGTGATATATTTGCACCTATGTCCAGTTCTAGGTGAGGGGAGAAAATGACTGGTGTAATCACAAACACCAGAGAGATACAGAAAGCCATGGTGTACTCAAAGAGCCACTTCCAGCTCTACCTAAGCTAAAAGAAACCAGTTGTTTGGCAATTCAGTAATCTTGAAAGTTCTCTACCTATGTCCACAAGTTTCTTTTTCTTATTGAGATAGGGTCTCCCTGTCGCCCAGGCTGGAGTGTTACGGCACAATCACAGCTCACTGCAGCCTTGAACTCTTGGGCTCAAGTGATCCTCTTGCCTCAGCCTCCCAAGTAGCTGGGACTATAGGTGTGTGCCACAATGTCTGGCTTTTTTAAACTTTATTTTCTGTAGAGATGGGGTCCCGCTATTTCACCCAGACTGGTCTTGAACTCATGGGCTCAAACAACCTTCCCGCCTTGGGGTCCCAAAGTGTTGGGACTACAAGGCATGAGCCACAGTGCCTGGCCCATACATTTTTTCAGTAATAAAAGTATTTGTGGTTGATTAGTCCCTAAGAAGCTTTTCTTCCAATTTATAAATATAGAGACAATTATAATACAACTTTAATTATGCCCAGGTCTAAAGAATGTGAATTCATGGCAATAATATCACTTTTGTGCTTTATTTTTATTTTCATGGAACCCAAATATTTAAAATGTACTCTTTATTATTTTCATTCAGGTTTTATATTACTTAACTGTTGGGGTGACTGTCATGGTTTTCCCATGATGGAGGCGTCTTCTTAGGAAGTAGGACTTTCAGTGCTAAAACTGGGTGGGACAGACCCTATGGCTGTGACTTAGTACTTTCACCTTTACTTGCAAGATTTTGTAACATTCCTTAATTTCTACTAAATCTTAGTTTTGATTCACAAATGTCTTTAAAGATTTAGCTAGTATTACAACTCACCACTGTTAGCAAGAGCTGTGCACTACAACATAATGAAGAGTGTCAATTTTTCAAAGGTATTCACTTAGTCAATCTGTGTCTGTTTTTACTACTACACAACAGAGAAGTCAGACTTATTTCAAACATTTCAAATTTGAAAATATAAATTACTTGAAAATTTCTACAAAATCCAATTATCTCCCAAGAGCTGAAGAGAATTAATTTTATGAGAACTATATTTCAGTTAATATGATTATCTACATGACTAGACAGGAATAAAGATAGGAGTGTTTCCAAACAACAAAAATATCCTATTCATTTCTTATATTCTCATAACTTAGTACTCTATGTACTAAAAATGTATTAATCTAGATTTTCAGTCATTTTATGTAAGTATACAGCATATAAACTCATGCATCTATACACTTAAGATATCTCTGTAAATCGACTGTCAAAATGAATACTGGTTTGCATCTGCTGAGCATACACTGCCTGGATAATACAGTCAAAACTGTTGGGATTATCTAATAAATTATCAAAGATTTAAAAATTACAGGTAATTTTGAATTGGATACAATTTAAGAGGCCAGTTAACTTCCTTTTAATTTTATAAAATCATTTGTTTATTTCCTTTTAACCTATCAAAATTCAAGAGAGATTTCTTGTTAAGAAAATCACGTATGCATAAATGCTGAACTCAGTAGCTTCTATAGGAAATTATGTTGTTAAGTCAGATGGGAACCATAATGGCCTCATCCCTGAAGCAATCACTGTTAATATAAATCCCAAACATATTTCTATATGGTTCCAATTTACTCCACAATGTGTTTCACCATCCTGTCAAAATTACTAGATATCAAATAACCAAGATTTATATGCTCAAAACTGACAAAAATCAGCGTTCTAAATATATATGGCAATTGGGAGTTGCTAAATCTATGGAATCTTTTAAATTAAAAAATATTGCCCATTCTGATGAAACTGCTTACAACGACTACAAGTAAAGATGGTGGCCATTAAGTTTTATCGTGAGCACCTGAGGAACTGTTTGCATCCAATACAAAATGTTTCTTTCTTCTGAATTACTGACACTGGAAAATTGAAATAAAGTGGATACATATGGTTGAAACAATCTTCACATTTACAAATATCCTGATATATCACTAAATCATAAAGACGTAAGCTGTGGGTTATGTATTATAAATGTTGCTTAATGCATTCCCAACTCTGTTATTTGTTACAAATTTGTATACTATGGACAAAATTGGCCATTTATTCAAGAGTAACAGCTGGTTCCAACACTGTGCATCTTATCAAAAAAGAAGGACATTACAAAAGGGAAAAGGCACAATTAACCTCTAAAATGCTGAAAACAAAAGAATCTCATTCTTTGGGAAAACATTTAGGAGGAAACTTATAAGCAGATAATTTAAGTACTGTTCCCGTTTTAGCATTTTTATAACTACTTAGATAATCTCAATATAAAGGTCTACCACAATAAAAACATTACGCAATGCTGACATTATCTAAGAAAGAATAATATGATCTGATACCATAAAGGGATATCAAATATTGTTAAAGGCAGTCAGCTGATTTTAAAAAGAAAAATACCATCATTACTGAATGGAGGCTGGGAAAAAAGTAGTGTTTCACCCTGTCAATCTAAGACAAAGTGTTATCCTGAGAAGATGAACAATATATCATCAAGTACTTACAGTATATTTTAAATTATCAGCTAATCCATTTTGTTGATCTATAGTAATGCTTAGGAAAAAAGCTAGAAACAGGAAAACTCAAACTCTTTAGATTCTAAAAAAGTATACCTCTTTACTGCATTCTATAATAACCTTACAGAAATTCTGATTTTTAATCTTAAATATTTTTAAGATCCATTTTTAAAGTAGCAACTCAGTTCACTCTGGCGGTGTTTCACTGACGTAGCCTAAGGCTATAGGTAATGGAACATTACTCACTATGATAGCCAGATTTCTTCTGCATGGCGGTTACAGGGCAATCTTTATGAGCCAGAAGAAGCTGTTTCAGCTGTGCCACTTCATTTCTCAGCAGGGTGACTTCACTCTGGAGAAGAAACAACTTATGTACCTTACCACAAACTAAACATATATTTTACTGTTTAAAACAAGCGAGGATTAAAGTATGAAAATTGGACATCACTGGCAGAACATTAAAAACAAAGAAAATATGCTGATTAAATATGTCTAATCAGTACATGGCAGCTTTTATATTTTAGCATTTATTAAAAAGCTGTAACTTGAATAAAAATTTAAGTACGATAATGCCACAACTGGATAGCATATTTTGAAATTGTTTCCATTTCCTTGGGACTTCCTATATATTATAGGTAACCTGTTGAAAGTATTTTTATTTTATATATGTTACATGCTCTTCTGATTACTTAAAAAGAAACATCAAGGGAGTCAGGATGAATTTTCACTGATTCCAATCACTTAAAAATGAAAAATTCATCCTAGAAATTCAATTAAGCAGGTTTCTAGTTTCCTAGAAACCAAGAGAAGCTCCACAGGGGAAACCAAAATAACCAAAGAATCATGGATACCTAAAATTCACTGCAAGGCACTCTTGCTGGACACTGAAACCAATGAAACTAGATATAATATTTAAATGGCTTAGTTGCCTTTGACCCAGGCAATTTGTACACATCTAAATTTAAATCTGCTAAATCAATGGAGATTTGTCCTGATCTTCCGAATGAGTACTTCAGCCATTGTTTGGGATACATTAATCTGGTAAAAAGTTCCAAATTGAGCAAGTTCGACTAATTCCTTTGAGTTACCCCAAATATTAAAAACACATAAGTCAGTGATCATTACCAATACTCAAGAGTTAGAAATAATATGAATTTAATAAACTGGTAACATAAAAAATTCTTAACTTACAAATACCTCTACTTACTTGGACTTACAATAACTAAAACCATTCGGACTTCATCCATGAACCAAAAAGTAAATTAGAATATATAGCAAACAGGTGTACATAAAAGCTCAGGCATGACATTTTCTACCTTATTTCTTAACCAGAAAGCTGAATATAAAATAATTTAGCGGGCCGGCCCGGTGGCTCACGCCTGTGATCCCAGCACTTTGGGAGGCTGAGGCAGTTGGATCACTTGAGGTCAGGAGTTTGAGAACAGCCTGGCCAACATGCTGAAACCCTGTCTCTACAAAAAATACAAAAATTAGTTGGGTGTGGTGGCGGGTACCTGTAATCCCAGCTACCTTGGGAGGCTGAGGCAGGGGAATTGCTTGAATCCAGGAAGCAGAGGCTGCAGTGAGGTGAGGTTGCGCCACTGCACTCCAGCCTTGGTGACAGAATGAGACTCTGTCTCAAAAAAAATAAATAAGAATTTAGCAGACCTGGGCCTCCATAAGCGATAAATGACAGAAACATAAAAATCAAAAGAATAGAAGTTAAGCAATCTAAAGGCAAGTCTATTGGGTCAGTTTCTCACACCCCAATAACAATGAACTACATCACTGTATTTAAGTACAGAACAAAAATTGATGCTCATAATAACTCTAAACCATTAATTAAAAGATTAAATTATTTAGAATACTATATTTGAGGCAAGAATGGGTAGACGGTAACCAAAGTACAAAACGTAACATTTAAAACAGTTCTGCTTGAAAAGATAAGCTGTCATTCAGAAAACACCTTCTGCAACTGGTGTCAATACTGCTAATTATAGCTCAGTATTAATGACACTATTGATGAAACCATGTTATGAATAATCCAATGTATATTCCCCAATGTATATCACCCATCCTGTCAGCTTGATTTTAAGACTGACGTCTACAAGTTTCTCTCATTAAATCCTGTAACAGGAAATGGGCTGGATATTTATTTTTAGTCAAGAATATACAATCTTTAACAATCTGGTGATGGTGACCATGATTTTCAACTCTTACTGCTCTTCCGATATACTCTATCCTTTAACACCAAACACTAGTAATGCTTCAAGCCTCTCATACACTTGCTGCCTTCACATTAGCCTGAACAATATGAAAAAACCAGTATTTGTCTTAACTTACAAAAATAACAGTTTGAAATTGCTAGCTAAATACATACTGTTGTCTTTATCTTCTCTTCTTTGTCTTGCTAAATATTTTAAGTGCCAACTCAGTACAGTTTAGACTGCATAGGAAAATAAGTTAGATGCCTATTTCTGTGTTCCCACAGCCATATACTTTTGTGTGTATATATACAGATCTCTTCCCTAGTACTTATCACACTGGACACACTGGATTGTAACTTTTGGTGTACTTGTTTGCTACCTCTCCCAGACTGGGAATTTCTTGAAGGCAGAACATATCTTTTTCTTGGTATCCCCAGAGCATAGCATATTGCCTGATATGGACTGAGTAAAGAGACATATTTTAGAGAGGACCATGTAATTCTATGTCTAGGAGGTAAAAAATATCAAAGAAGGTGAAATAAAAAAGCTTGAATAGCTGGGCGCGGTGGCTCAAGCCTGTAATCCCAGCACTTTGGGAGGCTGAGACGGGCGGATCACGAGGTCAGGAGATCGAGACCATCCTGGCTAACATGGTGAAACCCCGTCTCTACTAAAAAATACAAAAAACTAGCTGGGCGAGGTGGTGGGCGCCTGTAGTCCCAGCTACTCGGGAGGCTGAGGCAGGAGAATGGCATAAACCCGGGAGGCAGAGCTTGCAGTGAGCTGAGATCCGGCCACTGCACTCCAGCCTGGGCGACAGAGCGAGACTCCGTCTCAAAAAAAAAAAAAAAAAAAAAGCTTGAATAATATGAATCTGGTCAGAGGTCCTAACTTCATCATTTATACCAACAATCTCACTGATACAGTTACATTGTTAATTTTCTCAGTTATGAATATCGGCATATTATATAGTATCACCTCAATTACAGAACTTTAAAAATCACAAATGCCTTCTCTCTTAAACAGTCTATACACTCACAATAAACCATATTATGAAACAAAATGCTGTATGTGATAAAAGTATTGAAAGTGTTATGCGTTGGCTAATTGATATAAAATAATTGATTTAAATATAGACTGGGTGTGGTGGCTCATGCCTGTAATCCCAGCACTTTGGAAGACTGAGGTGGGCAGATAACTTGAGGTCAGGAGTTTAAGACCAGCCTGGCCAACGTGGTGAAACCTTGTCTCTACTAAAAATATAAGAATTAGCTGGGTGTGATGGCGCATGCTTGTAATCCCAGCTACTTGGAAGGCTGAGGCAGGAGAACTGCTTGAACCAAGAGGTGGAGGTTGCACCACTGCATTCCAGCCTGGGCTACAGAGTGAGACTCAGTCTCAAAAAAATAAATAAATACACACACACACACACACACACACACACACACACTATCTCTTTAAATAGGCAGGTCTGAAACTGATGAACAAGACATCAGTTTCTATATTTCAAACTTAACTGTTGGTGGTGTTCTGGCTGTTGATGTAATTAGACTACCTGGTTTACTAACATGTAGATGTAAAGATGCCACTAGCTAGGAAAGGTTAATGAACATCCAGGACTGAAGAGGTACAGTACTTGATTCCTGTTACAATGTACATTTGTGCTAACTGAATTTTAATTGGCATTAACTTGGGGAAACAATGGAAAAGGCCAAGAAGAAGAAATTAAAAATTAAAGCTTTTGCACATTCTTTTATTTTTTAATTTCTGTTACTCTTTTTTCTTTTAAAAAACTCTGCATATTCTTATATATAAATTTGCATGTATCTAAAAGGTATAACATACAAGCATGCTGTAAATTATATTTATCCAAAATTCAAATAACCAATTTTTCCATTACACCTTTTAAATGGCAGAAATGGTTAAGAAATAAACCAACAAATTCAAGGTGTGCACAACAGAAATTCAGTCCAATTTTTTACATTGTCCTGATCTAAAATGTTTTACAGTAACATTTTCCTAATGATGATTCTGAAGCTCAAAAGTGACTTTTGGATGACAAGTTACAAATTAAATATTGTATTATTACTGTACTCTAATAGTCGATTTCATTAAAAGATGGTATCACCACTAGACTAAAACCAGTAAATGAGACACAATTACTGGCTAGGAATTGGGACTGAGAGAAATACTACAAAGCAAACATAGCTGGGGTGCAGGTTAGGCATGAGGGTGGGCCAAACTTTGAAGAAGTAGATTAGTTGAGCTGCACAGCCCTAGTAAGTATAAGCATATGCTAGTGGTAAAGACCAGGTCAAGCAGGGGTTGGAAATAGGATGCTCACGCAGGTAAAGGTTTTATAACTGAATTAGTTAGAAGAGGCAAAAGCTAAGTGGTTCCTAAGTCATACACACACACACACACACACACACACACGCACACACACACATATACATACACACATTTATTTATTTTAGTAGAGATGGGGTTTCACCATGTTGGCCAGGCTGGTCTTGAACTCCCGGCCTCAAGTGATCTACCTGCCTCGGCCTCCCAAAGTGCTGGAATTACAGGAGTGAGCCACTGCTCTTGGCCTCATTTATGATAAACATAGTACATTCAACAAACTACTCCAAGCATTTAAGAATTTTAGTCTCATGTACACACACATAAAGAAAATACTGTATTCTTAAAAATACAGGCAGGATTTATTACTATTCAGATAAGATGGCTGCATAAGTCATGATTTTAATTCTGAAATCTTTCTACTAAGAAAGATCAGAAGACAGAGAAGGGGCTGCTACACAAATATAATGGGAAGACTCCTTAAGTTCCTATACACAGAGACCTCAGAATGTAAAAAAAGAGAGGTTACATACACAGACAAAACCAGTTTGCTCAAGCCAAAATAAATATCAAGGGGATGTTCAGCCACAAAAAGACAATATTAAATGAAAAAAAATGTACACCTCTTACTATCTATTTTGTGGATTACTTTAGATTAGATTTTAATTGGATTCAGCCTCCAAAGTCCTTCTGGTTGTACTAGCTAGCTACTATTTTTGAGTTACTATACTTGCAGGATATGTTAGTTATCTTCCTGGGTCATTCTGAAGATGAAGTAAAATAAGGGATATAAAAGCATTTTGAAAATGTAAAAGTCCTATTCAAATGTGAGAAATCATCACTTTGTCAAAGTAAAACGTATTTGGGAAGATGGAGCAGATGCTAAAAGAAATTATTATTCTGGTCTAAAATCTAATGTAAATTATTTTGTCATTATCTGTACCACAGCTCCACTCTAATAATGCGGCTACTCAAAGGTTATTTACATAGCAGCAAACAAATTTTTCTTACATTGTCTTTGTAATGTAAATCAGCCTGCTGAAATCATCACATGATAGCCAACTGACTAATCAAAACTTTTATTGATATTTGGCCATTAATATCAGGTATTCCCTAAATTCATGATCTTTGACTTTCTACTTCAGCCATTACCCCCAAAATTAAAGAAACAGTATTAAATAGTTTCTTATTTTGAGAAATTTCTCACTGCTATGAATTTTTAAAATGTTTAGTCCTCACAAAAGGCAGTTAAATATCAAGATTCCCTCCACACAGTTCCAAGGGTTATCGTGGAATGTTAAACCTTACACATGAAAACAAACTAGTTTTTAAAAAATTTATATTTTTAACAGAAAAAAGGATGACAGAGTTCTCACTAGAGCCATAAAATATTTTGGAAACACTTTGCAAAATGAATTGGAATGACTCCTTTCCTATTCTCACACTTTAATTACTTGTTTCATGTCTGTCTCCTCTGCTAGACCACAAAGTCTGTAAGTGCAAAGACAATGTCTTTTTCGCTGTTACCCAGATCTAATAATATGCCTTGCACACAACAGATGAATAATGACAGAATGAAAAATAACTAGCATTTGCACAGTATAGTTACAACACTTTTCTATATCTTATTTCAGTTGCTTTTCATAACAGTACTCACTCTATCAGTCTGACGGAGACACAAAGGCTTAGCAAGGTTCTTAGTAAAGGCTTCAAATATAAGTATTAGATCTCAAACTCAGAATAAGATGCATGAGATGACCGCAGCTACACTAATATCCCTTTCTTTCATCTAGAATATAGTTAAGAACTCAGTGGAAAAAAGCGGAAGACAGTTAGATCATAGAATTCAGAAATTAAAACAAACAGGTATTATAAAGTATCTTCCAATTATTGCTATTTTTTCCTATTTCAAGTGATAAATACTGAAATAAGATATTGTCTGGTACCAGAAATAAAAGATTTAATCTCATTTTCTACAAGTCAATGAACCAATAAACAAAACCTTTTCCACATCATTAACTTATGAGTAAATTCTAGCTATAAAAGTGTGCTTTTATTAATTTATTGTGCTTCCACTCCACACACATTTTGCAGTATCTAAGTTATTAGGTTGGTGCAAATGGAATCACAGTTTTCGCCATTAAAAGTATGTTTTGCTGTTACTTTTAATGGCAAAAGCCGTGATTCCATTTGCATCAACCTAATACAACAGCCAAATCCACACAAAAATAATTATCAAGTTGTACCCACAGAGTAAATGTTAAGCAGCTACTGTTAGTAAAGAAAAGGAATCTGCTTTTTGTTCATAAGGAAACATGCTACATTTATAAACTGAAAATTAACCCCCACAATGAGTATAACTGAAAGACAAAGCTTATAAACAGTAAAAACCATTTCAAGTAAAAGATAACAAAATTAACAAAACAGGTATTACTTTAAAAATACAGTAATTGGCTGGGTGCAGTGGCTCATGCCTGTGATCCCAGCACTTTGGAAGGCCGAGGCAGGCAGATCACCTGAGGTCGGGAGTTTGAGACTAGCCTGACCAATGTGGAGAAACCCGTCTCTACTAAAAATACAAAATTAGCTGGGCGTGGTGGCGCACGCCTGTAAATCCCAGCTACTCAGAAGGCTGAGGCAGGAGAATCGCTTAAACCCAGGAGGGGGAGGTTGCGGTGAGCTGAGATTGCGCCACTGCACTCTAGCCTGGGGAACAAGAGCAAAACTCTGTCTCAAAAACAAACAAACAAACAAAAACCCCAATAATTTATAACCAACAGTATTCAGTTTTTGGTCTAGATTACCATAAATGTTTCTAATAAGGCTGAATATATTTTCTTTAAGACCTAATATGTATTTGGTAAAAATATGAACAATCATACCTCAACACTTGCTAAACCTTGTATCACATATAAAACTTATAAGTAAACTATGGGCATTACTGCCCACTACATTGATCAGCTAAGCCTGCATGTCACATGAAGGATCAGCAAGGAAATACAGAATTGATTAAAGTTTTCACATAAAGTAGGGTATAATTATTTCTTTGACATTCAATTTTCCTTACAAGTCATTCTGTTCTTCATAGTTAACGGTTTTGCTGTTGGCAGACTGAAGGCAATTTTTCTCCCTGAATCTATTATAGGCATGTTAACTCTTCACACTCTGAAAGCTAAAATCTGTCACTTTAAAAAAAACTTATTTTACTTGACAATTAAGTAGAAAACAACAAAAAGTCAAAATAATATATTGACTTGAAACAATAATAGAAAGTCATAGTTGAAGTACCCTTTCTTTCCAAACCATCCACGCTCTCAATTCCCTCCTCACCATTGTTTGCACGTTAGTATATGTCATTCCTAAAATGCTAACTATATTAAGGGAGTCATTTTTATACCAGTTCCTATACCTATGCATTTACCCATCTAACTGTAAACCTTTTTATTAATAAGAAAGGATTATGCTTTATTAAGCATAATAATAATGCTTAATTAAGATGTAACTGTTCTTTTTTGGTAATTTACTGAGGTGAAATTCATATAACATAAAGGTAATCAGTTTAAACTGAAATTTAGTACATTCACAATGTTGTGCAACTACCACCCTCTGTCTAGTAACAAAACATTTCCATCGCTCCAAAGTAAAACCCCTTACTCACTAAGCAGTTTCTCCCTATTCTCCCTCCCCCATTAATATGCCCTCTCTCTCTATGGATTTATTTATTCTGGGTATTTCACATAAATGGAATCATACAACATCTGATGTTTTGTTCTGCATTCTTTCACTTAACATAATGTTTTGAGGTTCATCTACACCATAGTATATACCTCATTTCTTTTTATGGAGGAATAATATTTCATTGTACATATAAACCACAACTTGTTTATCCATTCAGCTTGAATGGACATTTGGGCTGTTTCCAACAACTCTCTTTTTGCCCATACAAATATATATATAACAGATATTTTCCCAGGTTAATATAAATAGATGGATATAATACTTTTTCTTTTTTGGAGAAGCATTTTAAATAAAATCCTTGATAATGTATCATTTTGGCTCCTATTTTAAAATGCATTTCTAAATTTAAGATGATGCCATCATCACCCAGTTTTTAATGATTAAAAATACTGGTTTTACTTGTTCTGTACATAATTTGAGGTATTAACTAAACTCAAGTTCAAATGTAGAGCTTAATTTAGTAATTTCCTAAATTTAGCTTCCATTTAATAGTCTCATGCTTCAAAAAATGATGTCAGCAAACTTCTACCTAATGATAAATCTTATCTTTATTTCTCCTATCAAAAAACTTCTACCCAAATTAGGAAGTATATACAAAGCACTGCTAAAATAATGACATTTTAATCATAGATTGTGAGATAGAAAAAACATGAAATAAATGGGGTCAATATTATATTTCTTTTGAATACTGAATTTTCCATGGTTTTCTGCAATAATAAAGGGCTAATAGTGGTAATCAGTGCTGCAGTATAACTAAGGAACAGCAATATCTCATTAAAAACTATTAAGATTGCTCTAAAATGGTTCAAAGCAGAAAACTTGCCTAGCTTAAAATCCCTGTAAATAATGACATATATGTATGTACTACTTCATAGTTTTCAGGTACTTTTACTTCTTAAATAAGGCACAATAAGCCAAATTACAAAGGAAAATAACGGTAAATTTGTCTTACTAGTTAAATTTTTCTGTAGGAAGAAACCCTTGAATTGACTGATTTATGTAACAATACAGAGAAGTAAGACCATCAGGTATTACCACATCTATTCTATAGGTAAGACAACTGAAGATAACAGTGATTGTGTTTTATGTCAGACAACTAAAAGAGAACAGGTCATTCAGAAGATTTTGTTAGTTAAGAACGGAAAAAAAATACACCTATATCACTTCATTAATGTAATAATATCTGAAAATTTAATAATAAATAACAGACTTGATATAAAATAGCCATTTCTGCAGCATAAATTAGCACCTATAGTCTATATTATTTAAAAAAAAAAGAAAATTTAGAAATGCTTTCTAAAAATTTCTGAAACTTGTTCTTGATTAAAAATTTATCAGATGACAGGCCAGGAACAGAGGCTCAAGCCTGTAATCCCAGCAATTTGAGAGGCTGAAGGCGGGTGGATCACCTGAGGTCAGGAGTTCAAGACCAGCCTAGCCAACATGGTGAAACCCCATCGCTACGAAAAATTAGCCGGGCGTGGTGGTGTGCACTTGTAATCCCAGCTACTTGGGAGGCTGAGGCAGGAGAATCACTTGCACCTGGGAGCTGGAGGTTGCAGTGAGCCAAGATTGCGCCACTGCACTTTAGCCCAAGTGACAGAGAGAGACTCCGTTTCAAAAACAAAAAAACAATTTATCAGATGATAAATGATAAAATACATGTCTTAATAAACCCTAGAAGATAAGTACATATTTTAAGTCTATGTGATATGGTACATTGTATTAAAAATTTCTTCTAAATCATTAAAATCATTAAAAATAAGTTCTGTAAGACAATCTATTTGTTCTATCATGTCAATATTCAAAGCACAATAAAGACTTGAAAGATCTCTGCTTTGCATTAAAAAAATTTAAATTATAAAACTTACATTTGGTTAAATGCTATGTCTGATTTAGCTAAAAACTGTTTCCTAACCATTTAAACAGACAATTATATTGGTGATATCTTAGAGACAGATTTAAGAAGACAGCAGGTCTCTTACCATCAATTATGATTATACAGAAAGATTCATTTTTAACTGGGTATGGATAATTCAGAAGATTTAGCTAGATTAATGACAAGTGTAATTCATTAACATCAGTTTTCTAGTTGATACTTATCAATTGGTAGTTTAAGATTATATGGGAGAATATTTATGTTGAAAAAACACAACAAAAACAAAAGGAAGGAAGAAAAACAAAGGAAACAGATTTGGTGCTGCCTTAAAACTTTATACTCCATGAGGTTTTAAGAAATGTATCTGAGGCACATTGGCAGGGCAGTATGAAATGATCTGTACTGCCACTGGCCATATTGTACCTGGTCTGTGGATAATTAGAGTCCTTCAGTTTCCAAAGCTGTCAATCTGGCACCTTTCACGAGCAATATATTCACTTTAAATAAAACAAAACAGAACAAAATTTATAACTCAAATAATGAAAGAATTTAAAAACTGCTACTGAAGCAACTTTATAGTTGTGCTATAAACCAAAAAAATAGACAAGAAAAGTGAAATAACAGTGATATTTTTAAATTTTAAAATTCTCTGCACTTTATATCACAACTTTATAAAGTTCAAACCACATAGTTTAGCTACTTCTGTACGCAGGTAAACATATTTTAAATTTCTTCATTGTATCAGTGTTGAAAGCTTTATATTATTTAATCTCAGCATCCAAACAAACAGGTTTACAAAACTATGCTATAGACCAATATTATGTCCTAAAATGTTTGGAGGCCCAACTAGGAAAAAAAAAAAAAAAAAAAAAAAAAAAAAAGCTATGTTCACAATTATTAAAAAAGAAATAAAACAAAATTCACATATATGCACCTTACCTGCAGCTGACCATTTAATGAACTCAAGTCTTCTGCTTTCTTCTCTAAAGACTGAACCCAGACTTTCCTTTTTTGTCGGCATCTTGAAGCGGCTGCTCTATTTCGCTCTAAAAACTTTCTCCTTTTTTCATCAGGATCTTCGTTAGCTGCTCTTCTCCGACGACCACTTGTACTTTGGGTCTGTGGAGTTGTGTGAGCTGGAGAAGCCTATTATAAACAGAGATGAAAGCTTGTTATATTTGTATCTAGTGAGTGAATTAACATAGGCAGTAAAGGGTGTCAAAGGGGGACAGCAATTTTATTTTCTAACTTTTGTTGAATACATCAGTATGTTGGGGCAATATGAAAATGTGGTTTAACTTCTTTCTTGAATATACTTATGTTAGGAGCTATACTATAACACAATTCTCACTAATGCAATGTCACAGCAAATGTATTCTTTATGTATAATATTTTCATTTACATACAAGTATGAAAAAATTTAAAATATGATACAAATGATACATAGAAATATTTTTCCAAGCGTATTTTAACAGATTTTATTGTATTATTCAATTCCTGGAAAACTACTGATTATAAATTTCTCAAAACATTTAATAACTTCCTATTTAAATTCATGACAGAAAACCATGATTTCTATGCTATTTTTAAATTAAAATATCTCATATTAAATGTCAATTTTCTTAAAGAAAATTGGTTTCTCTAAAGCTATGAAGTGAAAATATGTATATTCTTTGGTATATTCAGCTTTTCTTCAGTTCGTGAAATTTATGGTCAGTCTTTTTCTAAGGGTCAAGTTCTTGTATTTCTTAATGCTCATTTTTCTGGTAGGGAGAATCCTACAGGAACCTTAATTTTCATTTTAATTATTCCCTCTGCTCCCCAGTGAATCAGCTTGGTTATCTCAGATTAGCCAGAGAAAAAAAGAAATCTTCAGTCACTAGTAATAATGTCTAGTGTTTAAGACTATAAAACAATAGGTACCTTCAAGCCTTTCACGAACCCCAAAACTGTGCCACAGAACAAATGAATATGGGTGTCAAAAAATGAACTCTTGGCCGGGTGTGGTAGCTCATGCCTGTAATTCCAGAACTTTGGGAGGCCAAGGAGGGCGGATCACTTGAGGTCAGGAGTTCAAGACCAGCCAGGACAACATGGTGAAAACCTGTCTCTACTACAAATACAAAAAATTTAGCTGGGCGTGGTGGTGCATGCCTGTAATCCCAGCTACTCGGGAGGCTGAGGCACAAGAATCGCTTTAGGCAGAGGTTGCAGTGAGCCAAGATAACACCACTGCATGCCAGCCTGGGCAATACAGCGAGACTCAGTATCAAAAAATACAAAGAAAAAGAAAGAAGGAAATGAGCTCTTGGAAATGGTGCAGGGAAAAGAACACTTTGTGGCTATAGGCACATAATCCAAAGGAGAAGCCTGAAAACAATCTTTTACCTATAATTTATTATATTTAAAAATGGTATGCACAAAGAAAATTTGTTTTCTCCTAATCTATGTAATACAAATCTTACATAAGGCTCAAGTTAAATTCTGCAGGTAAATTAGGTAAATTACCAAACTATTTTTCACTCTAAAAAATTCCAAAAAATAAAGTTATCATTTCTTTGTCCAAATAACTAGCATTACAAAGAGAGTTATTTCATTTATAAAGTATTTCACACGTGGGCAACATAGCAAAACCTCATCTCTACAAATAATTTAAAAAATTAGCCAAGTGTGGCGGCATGTGCTTGTGGTCCTAGTTACTCAGGAGGCTGAGGTGGAAGAGGACTGCTTGAGCCTGGGAAGTCGAGGCTGCAGTGAGCCATGACTGTGCCACTGCACTCCAGCATGGGCAACAGAGGAAGATCCCGTCTCAAAAAAGAAGTATTTTAATTGTAATAAAGATTAAGCATTTAAATTAGAGTGTTTCTTTTACCTATGTAATTGTAACTTAATGTTTTAGAAAAATATTTCTATGGTTGGCTTCAAGATTTGCAATCTTGAAATTTTTTCTTCATTCTCCTATTTTTCTTTTTTTTTTTTTTTTTGAGATAGAGTCTCGCTCTGTGGCCGAGGCTGGAGTGCAATGACGTGATCCTGGCTCACTGCAACTTCTGTCTCCCGGGTTCAAGTGATTCTCCTGTCTCAGCCTCCCAAGTAGCTCAGATTACAGGCGCCCGCCATCACACCCAGCTGAACTTTTGTATTTTTAGTAGAGATGGTGTTTCACCAGGTTGGCCAGGCTGGTCTCGAACTCCTGACCTCAGGTGATCCACCCACCTAGGGCTCCCAAAGTGCTGGGGATTGTAGGCGTGAGCCACATCCTCCTATTTTTCTTATTGAGAATAGCAAGTTTTTTCTTTTACTCATCTGGCTGAATAAGAGAGAACAGTTTATTTTTGTTTTTAATTGATTTAACTCATTACAGCAAAGACTAATCATAAGTACTAGAAGAATAGCAGAAGCTTAATTTCTGCTACTCAGAGTTACATTTGTATATCTTTATGCCTATCAAGGATTGGAGGCTTCTTAGAAGTATATACTGTTCCTTCTCTCCCCATGTCTATTGATTAATTCATTCCATTTCATTCAGAAAATACTTACAGGAACTATTCTAGAAACTAAGTATAGCAGTGAACAAACAGATAAAGTCCTGCCCTCATGGGGCTTCCATCCAATACAACAACATATAAATACACAAATAAAAATTAGATCCAGGAAAACTATAGTTAGTACAAGAAAGTAAGGACAATAAAAATAAAAATAACCCTTTACAAATGTAAAAAATCATACTTAACTTGCAGACCACACAAAAACACCCATGGGTTGCATATGGCCTGTGAAACATTGTTAAACCCCGAGGTATAACATTAACACACATACACAATCACTCAGCCCCTCATTTTCCCTTTTGGTCCCTAAGCTGTTTAGTGGATGACAACCACAACTACATTTCATTATGTTAAGTTTTTAAAAGACAAGATGCAGTTATGTAAATACCTATGCTTAGGTGGCAATCTAAAACTTATTTATGTGTGTTTCTTTGATTGAAAACTTTTGCTTTTTAATGCCAATGCTAATAGTCTTCAAATAAAGATAAAAGGTCTAAATAGAATTCTGAAACACTTAACAGGAGTACAATAATCCTTTACTAGAAAGAATTAGAAAGGCACTGCAGGCATATAACAATCATCTCACAGGCAGTCACAAACTAGAGGTAAGTGAAAGGGGTCTCCAGTATAAACAGCTGCCATAAAGCGTATTTGCTCCTTTGGTGATGTTTCACAAGTTTTAATTCAGCAACCATTTGATTTATGTTAGTAATGTAATACCTACATATGTGTGTGTGTGTGAATATTTATCTACATATTTCTCTAAAAGACTTCTGATTATCTACAAGTGACATAAGGTTACTTATACAAATAAATAACGAAGAGTAATGTTTTACAATGAGTGAGCAAATACTAAAAGCAGAAACAAGAATTATTTGTTCTGCTAGTATCGGAAACAGAAAAAAAATCTGCCTCTTTGGGACATACACACTTTAATGGCTGTAGATGGCAACACAATACTAAAATATGATATGCATTGTAATCACAAACATATGGCATTTTAGGAAAAGGCAAAATCAATAACAAGAGGAGATCCAAAAAGATTCTTCAGAAATCTTAGTTTGCTACTTGAAAAAGAACATAAGATTTAGTTATATACATTTCTGAAGAACACAGCATCCCTTAACAAAGAAGTTACTGTCTATAAAATTTACAGAACTTAACCTATTAAATTTTCCTATAACCTCAATACCTTGGTTATACAGGAGAATAGGTCAAATCAAACCTGTTTATGCCACAGCAAGAAAAAATATCTAGTGTTAATAGTTGTGGTTTATGTCAAATTTGTAGTTTTGGACAATAACTAAGAAAACAAGATACATTTCATTTTTCTCACTATAAGGTTCTAATATTATTTTTCTAGTTATGTAACTATTTTCCAAAGTCATAACTCTATAAACTTCCTCAATCAGGAAACAGAGAATAAAGGAAATTTCTCAAAGCAGTATTTAGTTTCACTGTCCTAAAATCAACAGAAAGAGGTATTTTCTTTAAAAAGAATTGTGCCACGTCAGACCAACATATATGGACACCCACAGAAATATTTATAGGTGTCCTGAACAGAACAACTGCTCTATTATGTTTATTTTTGTATCAATTCTTGTACAGTGAGCTACTTTTTCTTAAGACTTTTGATATCCCTTTGGAATAACAACATGACCAGAATAATATTTTTTAAATAAGTCATAAGTTATATTGTACTTGTCTGTTTAAAGATGACAGAGTGCTGAATAATAAAAACAACACACATACCGGAGTCTCTGTAGTGGATGTGGCTGGCTGTTGTAATGACTGTGGTCGAGATTCCTCTGACTGAGTCCTAACCAATCCACTACCATGACCTTTGACAGTATCACCATTGGTAACTGGAGGATGTTGCTGGGTCAAAGCAGCTTTTAATCTCTGAAATGCAAACACCATTAAAAATTTTTTTTAAGTCCTTAAAGATCATCATGAATATCGATAAGACAAACAGTGAGATCTTAGGTAGTTTCCTTGAGTCTTTTTGCCTAATACTACTAGAGGATTCTGTATTTTGCTGTTCCTAGTGAATTTTGAGAAAATAATAATAAAGGCCTTAAAAATGTGACATTATGTCATTGGCCAAGTAAGCACTGGCACCAAACCTGCAAACAGAGACGAAATGGGGCCAAACTAAGCCTCCTCCTAGAACGTACAGCTGAGTTTATCTCTCTTAGGTTTTTCCTGTCCCCAGTAAGCAGACCTAATTCTCTTCTGATGTTGCAGTTTGCCAGTTAATTATTGGATTGTATTGGACTCACATTCAGAGCATGATAGATCTAGTATTAGAATGAGGCCTTGGATATTTATGTCTACCACTTTCTCAAGATACAATTTCAAAGAAGCTTATTATGCTATCAATAAAAATTTGTCATATATGACTATTTTATCTCCCAACCAGTTAGTAAGCTCTTTAAGAGCAGAGATTATCTTACACTTTTGGGTATTCCTTTTAGCAACTGGTATAATTATTTGCTACATACGTATAAAAGAAACACCTGTTAACTGATAGAAATTGATTTCTTTAGTGAAAATGGTCATATGTGATCTTTAAGGTGATTTTATTGTTATGATCTGTAAATATGAAATAATTTGCAAAGATAATCATACCACAGTATCTTAGCAATGAAAGGGACTTCAGGGATCCCACAGACCTGAGACTGTTATTGCTGATATTGTTCTTAATAACTAAGATGTAGTTCTTGGGCCCCAAATATATATTATTACAGAAATTGGAGTCAGAGTTATATATACTACACTTTCCTATGATTCTTATAAAGGTGCATCTTTGAGGGGATGGAGGCTAATAAGAGAGTGAGAGCGAGTGCGAATTAGAGACAAAAGAGAGAGACAGAGACGTGAGAACCATGTTGCAGCCTACCCAGTGTTTCCCAAACTTCTCAGAAGTAAATAACTGTCTGGGGTGTTAAGTGTTAAGAACACATATTCTTGGCAATCTTTTCCTTTCTTCCTTCCCTGAGTATAGCAGAAAGGGGTGAGTGAGAGAAGAGCTTTTGAAAAAGACCCCCAAATAATACTAGTACAAGTATTTCCATTCACCTCAACTAAGAAAAATTGAGAAATTTTTATAACTATTTCAAGACTTGTAATTTCTTTCTTTTCATCTGGGCCTATCTTCTTACTATGTGATCCAGATCCCATAAAATATGAAGCATATATGAAAAGATCACCAGAATTTTAACTGAGGCAGTAATTATGCATGAACAAATGTTAGTGGACATTTTTTCTCTCTCTTGCGAATCACTGTATATTCTGGGTGTGATTTTTAAAATAAAGTCAATTTGTAAAAAGAAAAGTTTTCTTGAGATATAAGTTACACATAGCAAGTTAACTCTGTTTACTTTACAATCCAATTTTTTTTTTTTGAGAGGGAGTCTCTTCCTGTCACCCAGGCTGGAGGGCAGTGGCATGATCTCAGCTAACTGCAACCTCCACCTCCACGGTTCAAGCAATTCTCCTGCCTCAGTCTCCTGAGGAGCTGGGATTACAGGCGCATGCTACCACGCCCGGCTGATTTTTGTATTTTTAGTAGAGACGGGGTTTTCATGTTGGCCAGGCTGGTCTGAAACTCCTGACCTCAGGTGATCCACCCTCCTCGGCCTTCTAAAGTTCTGGGATTACAGGAGTGAGCCACCGCACCCGACCTCTATTGAATTTTAACGAACAAATACACTCATGTAACCTACCCTACAATCAGAATACATAACAGTTTTACCATAACAAAATCCTCATGCTCTTCCCTGTCATACTCTCCTTCTATTCCCTGGCCCTGGAAACCACTGATCTATTTTCTGATCCCAAGAGTTTTGTCTCTTCCAGAAGATCATATAAATGGAAACATACATTGTATGGCCTTTTGAATCTGGCTTCTTTCCCTTAGCACAATGCAGCTGAGATTCACCTGTGTATTATCTGTGTTATCTATTATCTGTATTATCTATATTATCTGTAGTTTTTTAATGAGTTTTTAATTGTATAGTATCCCCATTTTACACTTTAGGAAACCAGATATCATTTGCTCAAGGATGCAGAGCTGTTAAGCTACTTCAAATCCTGGATATAAACCTAGATCTCTTCAACTTCAAGTGCAAAGTATTTCCATGGCACCATGCTGCATATTTTATCCTTGGTGCTACCAGAAAACACAGGGAAAGAACAAGAAAGAGAGTCTGAAGCTTTGTGGCTTAATGATTCAAAAGCCAATCATAAGGATTGAGAGTGCCAAACCTGTTACTGCAACTGCTAAGCCAGGATCAGGCGTGTTTTCTCCCACTTTTCTGACAGACTACTTCTTCATGAATTGTAACAATTACCACTTACGTAATATCCTGGTGCTTTCACTGATTAGAACATGCAATGTACTATGGTCTTATACAGCTGAGAATACACTTTAGGCTCAGCACCTAACTCTACCTCAAACTATCTGTGACTTTGAACAAAACATTGATCTTTGAGTTTCAATTTTCTTACCTATAAAACTTGGAATAATAACTTCCTTGCAGAGTTGAGTTGAAAAACAAAAGTAACATGTAAAACTATCTGACTCGTAAAAGAATTTTTCAGATGTTTCCTTACTTCTTTAAGAATACTATTGAGGCCTCCATTTTCTTAGTACGGAGGTCCAAAGAATCAGGAGAGTTTCTATGTTTCTGAATTTTCAAAATATCCTTAAGGGTCATCTTAAGCATTACTTTGATCCCAGACATATTTTATATGAGATGTAAAAAGTAGAGGTTTTTCTTCAAATAATTTCCTCCCCATCTAATTAGGAATAAATAGTAACTTCTCTTAGAAGCAAAATTTATTCAAAGACCTGTACTAATATTCTTTTTTTTTTTTTTTTTTTTTTGAGAGACGGAGTCTTGCTCTGTCGCCCGGACTGGAGTGCAGTGGCCAGATCTCAGCTCACTGCAAGCTCCGCCTCCCGGGTTTACGCCATTCTCCTGCCTCAGCCTCCGGAGTAGCTGGGACTACAGGCGCCCGCCACTTCGCCCGGCTAGTTTTTTGTATTTTTAGTAGAGACGGGGTTTCACCGTGTTAGCCAGGATGGTCTCGATCTCCTGACCTCGTGATCCGCCCGTCTCGGCCTCCCAAAGTGCTGGGATTACAGGCTTGAGCCACCGCGCCCGGCTCCTGTACTAATATTCTTAAATATCTGCTAGCCGTAATAAAGAAAGCAATGTACTTTATGTTCTTAGCTCCCACAATTTAGCCTAAATATTTGCCCTGGCATGCTTATACTGGTCCAAGCATTAGGTCATAGCCTGTTCGGCTTCCTTATTTGAAGGTATTTTTACCTTTCTCAGCATTCCACAAGTTACTTTCTCCTTCCTTTATTCTCCTCTGCCTTTGTTTCTTTAAAAAGTTCTAAGTTGCTAGCCAATCGGGACAAATACAGAATGTGAGGTCCCGTTCCAGTCAACAGAAACCAGACACAGCTGTAGAGTGGACACATCAGGTTATAAATGACCCTGTCTCCTTTGTTTGGTGTACTCTTGTGGGAAAACTGCTGGCGAGTGTACCCTTTCTGCAGAAAGTAAAAAAACTGGCCTTGCCGAGGAAATTAAATTTATGTTCACGTGCTATTTCTTTACGGCACCGGGGAACAAGCAAGCATTCCTGACAGAGACATGCTCAAGACCATACCAAAAACTGAATTTTTCAGAATCAAGACAAGATTCCTAGTTCCTTTTATAAACAATCAGAAACAACTATATTAGTAGCTAAAACATAGGCAATTAGGACCCTAATAATTGATGGGATGATGTGGAAGTGGATGGATTAAAACTGAAATTAAATGAGGGACGAAAGTAGTAGCTGGCTAGAATCAGATAGGAATACTTAGGAAAATGATGAAGAAGTATTTAAAGTAGAAAGACCTGAGTTGGAAAAGTGTGGGTCAGAACAAAGGGAGACAGTCTTGGGAGGTCGTAAGTCTGCATATTTACATATTTTATAAATAGAATGTTAGACATCAAAATACAATGACTAGTATCCAGTCTATAGTGATAAATTGGGGCTTTCATTTCTAGTTTTAAAATGTGCACAAACATAACCAGAGGTAGAAATGTGAGGCTTAGTAAATTATGTGTTGGGAAAACATTTTTAAGTCCTTAGGTAGAAATCATCATAGAATTGAGGAGCATTTAAAGTTTTACAGTGAAGAGCTTAACTCTCAGAATTAATGAAATACAGTAACTGCACATAGGGGAGCCTGAAGTACATAAACATCACTCTCTTGAATAATCTTTAGTAGGGCAAGTTACTACCTTATAGAGCACTTAAAAGCAGCATCAGTATTCATTCATTATCCTTCCTTGACTGCCCTAGGGTATACAGTACTCATCCAGTGAGGAAGCTCTAATGTTTGCTCCATGCTGTTACATTGATTACAATGGGTCTGAGTTGAAAAGTATGCCAGTGGGTATACAACAGAAGAAAAAGATTTAAAGGGTTAATTAACACTGTTCTAAACTGTCCATTAATTTTTCTAAAACTACAACAAAAATGCACATATGCTAAAAAAATTAGAATTAGGTCAAAAAAGCAGTCACTAAATATTATTCATATAAATTTTACAATTAATGTAAGGATATCTACAATCCAGCCATACATATTTGTTAGGAGCATTTGAAGAAGGCCAAATACTTTGGTTTAAAGAAAAATAAATGATAACACATATAAATGTAATGAGTATCTATTTTACAATAGAATTTTGAAGCTAGCAGAGATAATGAAAGTCAAGTAGTCCAATCACTTGAGATATAGAAACTCCAAAAAACTGAAGTTACTTCCCAGAATCATAGTTAGCAGAGATAAAACCAGAAATTCTACTTCTTGACTCCCAGTTAACTGAACATATTTTAAACAAAAACTTTGCCAAACTGGAGCTCTAGTCTAATGTTAAATTTTCTAAATCTATTAGTGATCAATTAAGTCAAGCATCTGATATTGGTCAGTCCATTACTAAGATCAAAATCTCTCTCAATGGACAAATTTAATATATGTAAATAAGGATTAAGTACTCTGAGAAATAAAGATTGAGTACTCACAAAAATTGAAGATTTAAGGTGGGGTGTGATGGCTTATGCCTGTAATCTCAGCACTTTGGGAAGCCAAGAGGACTGCTTGAGCCCAGGAGTTCCACACTAGCCTGGGCAATATGGTAAAACTCCATTTCTACAAAAAACTTAAAAATTAGCCAGGTGTGGTGGTGCATGCCTGTAGTCCCAACTACTCAGTAGGCTGAGGCAGGAGGTTTGCTTGAGCCCAGGAGTTTGATGCTGCAGTGAGCTCTGGCCTGGGCAACAGAGTAATACCCTGACTCAAAACAAACAAACAAACAAACAAACAAACAAACAAACAAACAAAACCCCAAAAAAACAAAAGGAGGACTTTACAAGGTCTATATTATCCAACATGTAGAAGAAAACTTAGGCATAATTTTAATTTAAAGGTAGACTTTGTTTGATAAACAAAAATGTCTTTATTATATTTCTATGAAACAGATCAATATTTTAATGTTTAATTTTCAGTGATGTAAAGTTCAACTACTATATTGAAAATTTTTTTTCTTAGAGAGATATAGATTGTTTCAATTAATTAAAGGATGAATAATTTGCTGTGCTGACCAATCTGATACATTCGCTTTAAGAGGTGATCTCCTAGAAATAATTTGTCATTCAAGTTCTATGTTGCACCCTTGAAAATAAATTTTATCACATCTGTCAGAACTTGGTAGGAACAAAGTACTCCATCATAGTTCAAAGAAAAAAGATAATGTTCTCTAGAAACAATTTTTGAAAAAGTCAGATCCATATTTCATATGTGCCACAAAAGCTCATCAGAGTAATAACCCTCCTTCTCCTGGGTGTTATCCTACCATCTGCTGCTCTATTACTTATCTTTATTTTGCAACTAATTAACAGCATAATCTTCTAAATTCAGCAAGTTAATTATCATTATTGTGGTCTATGCAGCATCATCAGTCCTCAGGAAATCTTGTCTCCCCACCCTCAGAGAACATATGAAAATCAAGTAGGTTGAGAGAGGGTCTGTTTCCTTGGAGTGGGCTCATTAGGTGTTTGCTGATTAGCTCGGCATGCAGAGGCAGGTCAGAAGAATTCTGCTGAACATGAGGTTCCACGCAGGGCCCAACCAAGTTAATGTAGGTTTCTGAACATTTGCCAAGATGCCCTCTGTCAGCTCTCAGTAGAAACCCCCTGCAGAAAACCTACTGGCTACCCACTGTGTGCAAAGATATTTTTCAGTTTGTCACACGTCTTAAAAAAAAAAAAAAAGATTCTGGAGGATACTATTTAAATACTTTGCTAAATCTTAAAATCCCCAGATGACTAACATTTTCTTATTCAGAACAGTTGCTTTTTGATTACAAATATTACAAAAGAAAACTGTTTTATTAGAAGAGTAATACGATTTACGTGCTTAGTGACAAACAAAACCCTTAAACCAAAATTTGGTGACAACTAGTCTAATTCTGTAGAAAATTATATCCTGGGAATTTTTCTGTTGTATTAAAAAGTACTAGATAGTCTTTCATTTTTTGGGCCCTATTGACATTTCTTTAACACATTCTTACTTTTCCAAAGGCTTAAAGTTCTTAAAAATTAAAAAACACAAGCTTACTGTGAATTTTTTTTTTTTTTGTTAGCAGAAAAGAAAGATCTTATTTCAGTATTCACAGCACACACAAACACAATGCATACATAATATCTTCCTGGAAAGGCACTGAACATCTGAAAATCAGGGAATTACAAAAGCATCCTTGGCTATGTTAGCATACAAAGTAAATTTCTCTTTAGCTGTAGTGTGCTACTCATTCTTCCGTGTTCCAATCCCATTATTCTCTTAAGTTATTTTAACCACAGGTCATTTTAGCAGAATCACTACTGCTACAATATACAGCATGTTATTAACAGATTGTGATTACAAAGGTCCATGCAGAACCCCAAAAGGATTGATGTTTAAAATACTTTCAAAGACCTGAAAACAACAAAGTACAATCCAACAAAAGCTAGAAGAAATTACAAGTTTTAAGGTGGTGGTGGGTTAGGGGGGCGGTATGCAAACAGGTGTAGGGTCAGAAAAATCATTTAAGGTGTAACATGAATCTAGGGAATGTGAGCTGGGAACCACTTATTTGGAGAACGTGGACTTGGAGTTCTATATTTAAGGCATGAAAGAATCAAGTTCTGTGACCATTTATTTGGTCATTAAGAAAGCTCTGTGCACTGGGATATGAACCCATCTTCAATGTTCTTCAGTTGGGATGACAGAATTGTTTATTTGGTGAGTCTTCTTAAGCCCACTGAAGCTTAAAAAAAAAACCACTGACATTTTAATTTCAAACTTTAATTTCAAATAAACTATAACTATTTGGTATTTTACGTTCTAAAAGTAATTTGCCAAGCAGAGTAATGTATTTCCCTTGGACTTTAAGTGAAAATGTTTAATTAAGAGATTGACCTTGGGCTTGTGATTTTAGTTGTAAGTGCTGAGATAATCTTAAGTAAGCTTCTAAATAATGAATACTTAAGAAAACTATGTATCAAAAACTATGTATCAAAACACTGTAAATTTACTTAAATTTAAGAATTATTAAAGTACTTGAGAAAGTCAGACAATTGAGAATTATTGAGTACATAGCTTTACATGTATATAGCTTAGTGTGTTTAAGATTATATTTTAAGCTCTTTAAAAGCAATCATGACATAACTGTACATATAAATTGCCTTGAGAACTTAGGAAAGAACTAGGTTACCAAACTTGTAATCTTAATAAATCTTATATTATTTTTTAAAAGTAGTACCTGAATAGTCATTAGGTGTACCAGTCACCATCAAGGGCATTAAAATCCTCCCCCCCCCCCCAAAAAAAATATATAAAATCAAAACCCAAAACAAAGTATCTCATTGATAAAATATAATCCTAATTGCTACACATGCTGGAGAAAAAAAGAAAAAACCATAACGGTCTTCTTAGGAGAACATTCTTTTTTGACTCTCCTGATGGTCACTGAACACATTTGCAAGAAAAAATCTCAAAATTTAAGATCATGTCTATCGAATTTCTTAAAACCCAAGAAATGTTTGCCATGTAACAACTGATAGAAATAGTTGTTAAATGATGTTGTTAATATAAAGAATATTGAAGTGTGAAATAATTTCTATGCAACAAAAAACCCTCAAGTAACCAGAATTCCCTTATCCAGTACACTCACATTTTAAGTTACCGGTTCATGTTACTATACCAGCATAACAATATCTACTGTTTCACAAATGAGCTGAAATAAATAGCTATGATTTATTAGAAAATGGAAATAAAGGAAAATCAAATATACCAAAGATGGTAAGTTCCCAAACCACAATGTAATTAAAATATAAACCAATATGAAAAAGATAAATAGAAAAGCCTTGAAATACTTGGAAATTATACAGTGTACCTCTAAATAACTCACAGGTCAAAGAAGAAATCACAGGGGAAATTGAAGAAGTAATGACAATAAAAGTATAGCATATCAAAATTTGTACACAGAGGAAATTTTATAGCTTTAAATGTCTATATTAGAAAAAAAGATTTAAATTGATAATCTAAGCTTCTACTTTAAGAAACCCAAAAAAGATAAGCAAATTAAGTTTAATTAAGCAGGAGAAAACAAATATTAAAGACAAAAGTAATAGTCAATGGGAGTATAAACATGCCATTAAGAAAAATAAAGGCAAGCTACAGACTAACAGAAAACAGACAGCAGAAATGTATGTATCTCTCTCTCTCAAAAAAAACCTTATGTCCAGTATAAATAAAGAATTCCAGGCGAGTACAGAGGCTCACGCCTGTGATCCCAGCACTTTGGGAAGCTGAGGCGGGTGGATCACCTTAGGTCAGGAGTTTGAGACCAGCTTGGCCAACATGGTGAAACCCATCTCTACAAATACAAAAATTCGCTGGGTGTGGTGGTGGGTGGACTGTAACACCAGGTACTAGGAGGCTGAGGCGGGAGAATCACTTACATATGGGACAGGGAGGCTACAGTGAGCCAAGATCGTGCTACTGCACTCCAGCCTGAGTAACAGAGAGTGACTCTGTCCAAAAAAGAAAAAAAAAAAAGGAATTCCAGCCAGGTGCAGTGGCTCACGCCTATAATCCCAACACTTTGGGAAGCTGGGGTAGGCAGATTACTTAAGGTCAGGAGTTCGAGATCAGCCTGGCCAACATGGTGAAACATCATCTCTACTAAAAATACAAAAATTAGCTGCATGTGGTGGCGGGAGCCTGTGATCCTAGCTACTCGGGAGGCTGAGGCAGGAAAATTATGTGAACCCTGGAGGCAGAGGTTGCAGTGAGCTGAGATTGTGCCACTGCACTCCAGCCTGGGAGACAGAGCGAGACTCTGTCTCAAAAATAAATAAATAAATAAAAATAACAATGCAATAATAAAAGCAATTGGCTGGGCACGGTGGCTCTCGTGCCTGTAATCCCAGTACTTTGGGAGGCCAAGGAGGGCGGATTGCCTGAGCTCAGGAGTTCAAGACCAGCCTGGGCAACACAGCAATCTTTACAAAAAAATACAAGTAGTCCCAGCTACTTGAGGGGCTAAGGCAGGAGGATCGCTTGAGGCCGAGAGATCCAGGCTGCAGTGTGCCAAGATCATGCCACAACACTCCAGCCTGAGTAACAGAGCCAAACTCCGTCTCAATCAATCAATCAATCAATCAAAGAAAAGCAACACAATTTTTTAAACGGGCAAAAGACCCATAACTAATGTCTGGCCAAAAAGGAAACGGAAATTAAAACTATGAGATACTGCTAAACAGCTCTAGAATGTCTATGATTAAAAAGACAGGGAAAACTAAATGTTGGCAAGAATGTGGGAACAACTGGAATTCCCATACACTGCTGGTAGGAATGTAAACCTTTGGGTAAAGGTTTAGCAATTTCTTGTAAAGTTAAATGTATACCTACCCTCTGACTCAGCAATTCTACTTTTAGCTGTTTAATCAATAAAATGAAAATATATGGCCATGAAAAGAGTTATATAAGAATGTGTATAGTAGCTTTACTCACAATAGCTAAACACTAGAAACCATTAAAGTGTCCATGAACAGGAGAATGGACAAAGAAATTGTGGTATATTCACACAATGGAATACCACCAGCAATAAAAAGAAGCAAACTATGATCACTCAACAACATGGATAAATCTGAGACATGCTGAGCTGGACATAAGAGTATAAAGTGACTATTTATATGAAATTCTATAATTAATCTATGGTTACAAACATCAGAATAGACGGAGTGGACTGATGGGAAAGAGAGAAACTTTTATTCTTCTTAATTTAATTTCCTGATGACCTAAAAGAAACAGTTATTCAGGTTAAGTATAAAGTTCAAGAGTTTCTAAAAATATGGCCTACTCTTGTAGGCAAAGGTATTTCTTAAAATTGGATTTGCTCGTTTTGAATTAATTTATAGAAAAAAGTCCAATTAATATGTAAAAATATTTTTAGATACAGTACAATAACAAGATCTCCTTTTAACATCTATATCTGCTCTACTCAGTTCCCACTGCAGGGTAAATTAAATTGAATTTTTCATCAATACAGTATACTAAAATGGGAAGTGCAAAAAATGCCCCTGGTGAAGCTCTTCTACTATCAAGTGAAGAAGATTCATCTTAGTATTTCCAAAACTCTGACCTGAACATACTATGATGTGAAAAATTTCCTCCTTGGGTTTTCAGGGTCTTCTCTGACAATCAATAACCATCTAATTTTTATACTCTTGAATGAACCAACTGTTGTTCATTCAGATAATATGTAAGTTTTATTGCTAAAACAGGGTATCCTGTGCAAATTTCTGACTGATTGTCTGCACTAATGGAGAATAGCAGTAAAAATTTTTCAGGCCGGGTGCGGTGGCATCACACCTGTAATCCCAAACTTTGGGAGGCTGAGGCGGCGGGATCATGAGGTCAGGATTTAGAGACCAGTCTGACCAACATGGTGAAACCCCGTCTCTACTAAAAATACAAAAATCAGTCAGGCATGATGGTGCACACCTGTAATCCCAGCTACTCAAGAGGCTGAGGCAGGAGAAATGCTTGAACCCGGGAGGTGGAGGTTGCAGTGAGCTGAGATTGCACCACTGTACTCCAGACTGGGCGACAGAGTGACTCCATCTCAAAAAAGAAAAAAAAAAAAAAACAAAAAACAAAAATAACTTCAGCTTTGCAATATGTTTTAGCATGTAAAAATTTGTATTTAGTATACGGCCTAGCAAATAACTGAAGCAAACAGAAGGTGTCTAATAACTACTAATCTACTGATTACCTAAGGATACATTAATTGCTGTTATTAGCCCTATTATGATATAGAACATTAACATCTACCCAATTGATGTTATTAATTAACTGACATTATTGTATTATAACACAGCAAGGAGAATTATGCTGAGTTTTTTTATTTTATTTTTGAGACAGAGTTTCACTCTGTCACCTAGGCTGGAGTGCAATAGTGCGATCCTGGCCCACTGCAACTTTAGCCTCCGGTGTTCAAGCAAATTCTTGTGCCTCAGTCACCCGAGTAGCTGAGATTACAGGGTGTGTGCCACACGCTCGGCTAATTTCTGTATTTTTAGTAGAGACGAGGTTTCACCATGTTGGCCAGGCTGGTCTTGAACTCCTTATCTTAGATGATCTGCCCACCTCAGCCTCCCAAAGTGCTTGGGATTACAGGTGTGAGCCACTGCACCCGGGCCTAATTTTAAAAAATAGAAGCATCAAATCTTCTACTAAGAAAATTAGAAAGTTTATAGGATTTAGGGTTAAGAAGTACCCCAGAAACCAAAGCTTAATCCTTTTATTTTACAGATGAGGAAATGCAATGTCAGGAAAGTTAAAGTTGCTTAATTAAAGGTAGTGAATAGTGGAATTAGGATTAAAATGAAAATACACATCTAAACATTAATAGCATCTAAACAGTACAACAGAAGAAAATGGTTTTCTTTATATGTATCATGTTTGCTCACTTGTACACTATTTCAGAATTCTTTTTAATACTGTTAAAACCACTCATCATTATTAGCAGCACTGTCTTCAGATGATCACATCTAGTTTCAGATGTAATACTCCTATTTTCCACTAGGAGGAGAAAAAGCCACAGGCAAAAGCCAGACAAACCACAGTGACGAGAAACAAGAGCTTCTAATCTACCCACTTATTTTTTAAAGTATCACTAACTACTCACTATGCTAAAGGAAGATTTCTTTTTTCAAATGTTGTGGTTCGTCTATAGTATAAAACAGTCCATAACTTAATAAAAATGTGATCTAAATTGTACATTTGAAGCAGGCTTTAGTGAAAACATGAATTCAAAACAGCTTCAAGCAATGTATAAAATCTGGCTTACCATTTTTGCTTCCGACTGTACTGGTTGGGGAGAGGAAGGACCCGGGATTCCTGGAACACTAGGCACCATGGTGACTGGTCGAACAAGCTAAGCATAAGATAAGGAAAAATAATTGCTAGAGAATATATTCAAAATGAGATTTGTACTTTACTGCTGTTACAATAATTTGAGACTTTAAAAATCAGAACATTGTAAATTTATCACTAGTTGATTTTATCTCTATACCAAATCCTTATTTGGCCTTATATCCTGACTTATCCTTCAAAAGTTGTCAATTTCTGAGACATGCGCTTTCCTAATCTTCAGTTTTTACAATTTCTTTCTTAATGGTCCCCGTTAGAAATTCATAATATTCAAAGTGATTAATGCAAAAATTCTCAAAGATATGTCAAATTTCCGTTTTGAATCTGAAAGGAAGAATGTCAAAACTTGTGACACTTAGGCATAAAAAATAATTTCAACAAAGAACTTAGATTTTCTAAAAAATGAATTTTCTTATACATACCACGTAATAACAAATAACACACTGTAATAATTTCTCAAATAATAGGTAGCAGGTTTTACCGTTTTGGTTTTTTCCTTTTTTTTTTTTTCTTAAACCTAACACTGAGTGAACACAGTTACTGTATAAATAAAGCTTATCTTTTCTTTCATTTCAGGTTGCTTTCATCACTAAGTACACTTAACAGGATAATCAGAATCTCAAATACAAGGCAAGAATGTTTCCCTCCTCAAAAAAATATCCTCAGTAAAGAGGAAGCAGACACCTTATATCTGAGTCCTTACAAAGTCTCTCAATGCATTTTGAACAACAAAGTTCTTTTTTAAAGGCATATTATCTTGAAATTACCTCAATCAATGCAATTTTGGATAGCTCAAAAGATCACCTGTAAGAATTAGTTAATTAAAAAAGATATAAATATCAAACATTAATCCTAGTAATATTCTTAGGGGTAATCTCACCAAGAGTGTTGGAATGTTTACTATAAGCTTTTAAAAATAATTTTTGCCGGGCGCGGTGGCTCAAGCCTGTAATCCCAGCACTTTGGGAGGCCGAGACGGGTGGATCACGAGGTCAGGAGATCGAGACCATCCTGGTGAACACGGTGAAACCCCGTCTCTACTAAAAATACAAAAAACTAGCCGGGCAAGGTGGCGGGCGCCTGTAGTCCCAGCTACTCGGGAGGCTGAGGCAGGAGAATGGTGTAAAACCCGGGAGGCGGAGCTTGCAGTGAGCTGAGATCCAGCCACTGCACCCCAGCCTGGGCGACAGAGTGAGACTACGTCTCAAAAAAAAAAAAAAATTTATTTTTATTGTTTTTCAGACAGGGTCTTACTTTGTTGCCGCGCCTGGAATGCAGCAGTGCAATCTCGGCTAACTACAGTCTCAACCTCCAGGCTCAAGTGATCCTCCCACCTCAGCCTTCTACAGTTGCTTCCACCACAACTGGCTAATTTGTGTTTATTTTTTGTAGAGATGGGGTTTCGCCATGGGACTTTCATTTTTAGATGAAAATGAAAATAATGTGTTCTGGAAACTGTGCTAGATGTCTCAAAAAGTAGTTCTCAGGATGAAAACTTGAATGTCAAAGACATAAATGAAGAGTTTGAATAAAACTGTTTTATGAAATATAATTAAGAAAAAAGCAATTTTCTAACACACATTCCAAACAATGTGTTTTTAAATGTTCATTAAACTATTACTTTTTTTTTTTTTTGACTTGGGGTCTTGCCCTGTCATCCAGGCAGGATCCATAGCTCACTGTAGTCTCAAACGCCTGGAGTCACGCAATCCTCCTACCTCGGCCGCCCAATATGCTAGGATTACAACAGGCATGAGTCGCTATGCCTGGCCAAACTATTACATATTATAAGTAGACAGTTAACTATTTTGTCTATGTCTTTCAAAATTTATGTATTTAACACACCCCACAAAAACTTTTTTTGGGGGATCTTTTCACAGGGAAAGTGAAAGATTATTTTTCTAGAACATTTAGATTTTAACATGATTGGGCTATCAAAGATTCTGCAAACCCTACTTGACCACAAAAATTCAGAGTGTGTCTTTATAAACAATTTCCATACTAATAGAAATACCACAGAGTTATCTGACAAGTATTCTAGAATAAATGTCTTTCTAAAATTTGAAATCTGTGTTAATATTTGAATGCTACAAGCCCTGTCAAATGGAAATGGGTTGAAGAAGATCTCAGTATAAAAAAAAAATAAGATTTTGGGTGGAAGAAAATATAGCTATACTTTGAATGGTATATGCTATTACAATGATAACAAATAAATACTATCAACTGCCAATCAATATTATGTTAAATTCAATTTCATAAGCCAGTCAAGCAGTCAACTTTATTTTCTGACTACAAAGATCAGTTTTGCGATAGAGATTTAAATAGTCTAACTTTCTTACTGGGACTGCAGCTGGAACATGCACATTAGAACTTGTAATTGATGCAGGAATAGCAACAGGCATGGTTTGTCCATTAGGAAGATGTAACAGAAGAGGAAATGGGCCTGGTACAGGGCTAAGAGAAACAAAAGAAGAGAAATTTAAAAAAAGAGATTCATACCAACTGTCTCTTAAAAATACAACAGTATTTTTACTCCTACAATCATATCATTTAAAAATACAATTTCTAACCACAGCAAAGCAAATGGCAAAATTTATTTTTGATTGCATCTTAAATGCATAACCTGTGCAGCAGTATTAAAAAGAAGAGGAAAGTTAAGGATTTACTTGGGACAATCTCTAATTTGTAAAATGAGAAAAACTCTCATCAGATAGTTCTTGGGAGCTACCAGTAAGAACTGAAAGAAATGGAATCTGGTGATGGAGTAATTTTATATTTTGAGTGAAATAGCATGAAAACAAGACTATCTTAAATTCGCATTCTATATTTATTTTTAGTTGTATTTATCTTCCACTCTATTAGTTAACACTTATATTAAAGAAGACTACGTAAGTACTTTTTCCAAAATTCAAAGCATGCACACACATACAAAACTAAGATCTTGGTTTGAATAATCAAATGTCTTAGGAAAAATCATAACAAAACAAACTTAGTTCATGTACATGCTCAATGACTGGCCTGAATCACTTACACAATTGGCCTGTTAGAGGATGGTGCCTGGGTGATTACGGTACTTGAGGTTGGTGAAGGTACTGCCTGCTGAATAATTACACTTGAGTCAGAACTTGTAAGCAGCACATTGGGAACCTGTAATGATGCTGGACGAACAATAGCTGATGTGGGCTGTGCAGTTTGTGCCAATGGTACTTCCTATTTAACAATGAGATCAAGAAAGGGTAACATTTAAAAATACAAATCAATTCACATACCTTAGTGAACAGAATGTAACGCACTTCTAAAAGCATCTACAGAATAACAACTGCTCAAAGCAAATTAATATTTAAATTAATTAAAAGAACATTTTAGAAGAGCTGTAAAGATTCAAATGCAATGTTCAATTAATATTTTACTTTTAAAAAGACGTTTTTTTTTTTTTTTTCAGTACAACTTGTTTTCCTGTCAATCCAGAAATAAGTTAGACTAGGCAACTTGGCTATGATACCAAGAGAATTTTAATAAAAAATAAAAATATTATCCATTCCCAGAGAATCGCAGAACTTAAAATCCAGAAGGGATTGTTTAGTTTCCCCTCCCTCATTATATTGTATAAAGAGGAAACAGGTCCAGTGAGGCTGTGTTATGGCTGATACAAATTAAGTAACAGAAATAAGAATTTGTAGAGCAATACAAAGAATTATTAATTTCAGTTAGCTACCTCATCTATATCAATAATTTCTCAATATCAAAAGGCCATGTAATACTGATATCTTGAATATAAAATAAATAATTACTGGAGTGAACTCTTTCAAGTTAGGAAAACAGAATTTGTCAGCCAAGACCTTAAAGATGGCATTTCCTCTGGCTTTACAGATTACAGAACAAAAAGTTTTAAAAGATTTTACCCAGAATTCCTTAAATAAGCCAGTGTATACATTAGGTCTACTGTGTTTTATGAATTGGCCTGTATGGTGCCACTTATCATCAAAATCTTTTTTTTTTTTTTTTTTTTTTTGAGGCGGAGTCTTGCTCTGTCGCCCAGACTGGAGTGCAGTGGCCGGATCTCAGCTCACTGCAAGCTCCGCCTCCCGGGTTTACGCCATTCTCCTGCCTCAGCCTCCTGAGTAGCTGGGACTACAGGCGCCCGCCACCTCGCCCGGCTAGTTTTTTTGTATTTTTAGTAGAGACGGGGTTTCACCGTGTTAGCCAGGATGGTCTCGATCTCCTGACCTCGTGATCCGCCCGTCTCGGCCTCCCAAAGTGCTGGGATTACAGGCTTGAGCCACCGTGCCCGGCCCAAAATCTTATTAAGCTACATAGGAAGGATAAACTAGTATTCTTATAACTTTATTTATTCAGTAAGTTGAGAACTGAAGCTCTCAAAGACTAGTGGGAAGACACAATAAAAAGTACAACAAACAACAAAATTTCAGATTGTAGTAAATCTTAAGTGTTACAGAATAATACGTGCAACCTAACAAAGGGTGAAAGATTAGCTGAGGGTAAGGAAGAGTCAGTTAATTTAGATAGCATAGTAAGAATAGGTGAGCTTCTATGCAAAAACAGCATTTGAACTGATGATGAAAGGGTAAGGAGGAGAGCATTTCATTATAGGGACAAGGAAGCAATACCACATGTCATGTCCTGAGGTAGGAAAAAGCTTCAAATATTTGATGAACACAAGAGAGAGGCATGAGGTGAGGATAGATGCGTAGACAGGCCCAGATAAAAGAGGACTTATGCCAAGGAGTGTGAAGTATTTTAAATACAATGGTAGACCACTGAAAGATTTTAAGCAGGTGACATGTTTAATGTATTAAAAGTCATCTTATAGAAAATGGATTGGAGGTAGAAGCAGGAAGATCAGTTAGAAGGTAACTGTTAATAATCCAAACAAATGATGATGATGTTTTGGGCTTAAGTGGTGTCACTGAACACAGACATAGAGGACGAGATTCAGGTCTGATAAAATATGCTGTTAGTTTCAGTGTAAAAGAAAAGAATAAATAAAGGATGACCTCTAAATTCTCAGCTAGAACAACTAAACGGGTGGAGAAAATTTACTGAGATGGGGAAAACTGGGGGAAGAATCAAGGACTCTGATTTTGACCTATTAAGTTTAAGATGTCTATTAGACATAGAAAAGGTGATGTCAAGATGGAGTTGGATATAAATATGGCAATCTGGTGAGATACCTATGCCCATAGAAATTTGGGAGTCATCAGTATGTAGATGTTTATTAAAGTTATGGGTCTGGATGAGATCACCTAGGAAGAAAATCAAGAAAGAAGAAGAGCTCCAGATTTTTTTTTTTAAATCAATTTCATATGGTATACCTTGCTCAAGGAGGGCCTAATGATTGGGGAATGCAGAAAGAAGGAATACTCCTAAAAGATGCTGGAGCAGCCATGAACAACGAAAAACTGTTAAGTGTGTAAAGAATGAAATGCTCTTTAGGAAAAAAGATTTATATCAGAGATTTAAAAAGCATTTCTAATAACTGCGATAATGTGAAAACAACCTTTATGTCCAAAAAGAACAGGATAACATAATACATATCATATAATTAAATAAAGTACAACCATTTTGGGGAAATCTCTAATGACATGGGAAAATATTCATCAATACTGAGCGTCTAAAGCACAATATAAAATAAAGCTAGGATCTTTGTATCCATCTATCCTTCTATTTATTCACTTATATATTTGTACCTATAAATGTATATATCTAGGAAAAACGTTTCAAGATAGTAATCTTATTCAATTACGTGCTAATAGGTGATTTTGGTTTTCTTTTCATTTTTCTCTATTCCTAGAGAAGAAGAATGAGAATGTACTTTAAAAATCAGAAAAAGAAATTGCAAAAAAAAAAAAAAAAAGCATTTATTCTTAGCCAACAAGTTATTTTTTCTGTATTTCCTTATTTCTAGCTCCTCCGCCATGACAGAAGTCCATTAATAAGTATGGTTTTAGAATAACAATCTAAAAAAGAATATTGCCTCTTCGTTGTGTCCTGCATGGTACTACTCCCAAATAAATATGTGCTTATTCTATGTGCTTGTGAACAAAAGAGTGATCAAGAAGTTCCCATAATAATGTTACTCAAAACACAACTGTAGCCCAGGTGGTCCCAGATTATCTTGGTATTCAAGCTAGTATCATCATCCTCCTAATTGCACTTACAAAGATCCACTGCTGAGATTGAGTAACTAGTCCCTTAATCCTGTAAAAGTCTAAAAGACCATTGTTCAAATAATTTTTTGAATAGATTCTTAATTAAGCTGTTACTGTATAAAAGTAGCTAAATATAAAATAGCAAAACCCAGAAAAATTAAGTTAAATTTATACATTCATGTATCTTTTAAAAATAAGTTTTATCTAACATGACTGTTCTCCCCTATAATTTTTCTGTGTACAATAAAACTGCAGTCTTCTTACCCTGAAATATCTGAGTATTGACAGGCTTTCACATATAAAACTATTGCAAGCTGACACAGAATTTAATACATTAACATTTTATAGAGATTAAATAGTAAACTTTATTTGGGTACTGTTCTTCCCCCTTAGTTTGTATTTCTAAAAATTTCTAACCTTCTCATCACTGGTAGTAGACTCTGGGTGAGGTAAAGGACTATCCTGGTGAGTTGTTTCTACAACAGAAGGTTCCTCAATTTTGCTTCTTATGATAGGTGTTGCAAGAGGGGATAAATCTAGAGGCATCTATAATTCAAATAATAAGGAAAAGGTTACAAGTTCAAAAACAGTATGCCTAAATTTAAAAAGCAGGAAGTATAAACTATGATTACTTTTCTGTCAGAAGTACTCTTTAAATTTCATCGTTACAACATACTTTTTTAATGTCGTCTTCTGAAGCTTTCTTGAATTCATTCTCAAATGGACTTGCCAACTCATTAAACAAACCCACTTCTTCACAGTTTTTCAAGAATCTGGTTGGTGTTGGGGTCTGATCTGAAATAAATGTCAAGAAGTAATCATGCATATTTAAATATGTGAAGACTCTAAAATATAGCTACTAAGTTAACAAATTAGCAGGACTGGTTCAGTCAGTTGTTAATTCTCTCTTTGGAAAGACCTCTTCCTTTAAAGCAAACAAAATTTGGTTAAATTTTTGCTGTACTTCATATTTCCTCCAATTTTAAGAACTATGAAAGTAGGAAAGAAGTCCTTTTTGCTCCTTAGTCCACTGCTTCTCTTTGAGTAGAATGGCATAAACATCCTCTACTCAAGAGATAAACTATTATCTAACACAGTATAAAGAATTTTACAAAATTTACATTATTAAAAACTACAATTATTTAAATAAATGAAATTTGGGGAAAACCAGGATAAGAGCATATATATCTGCTTTAACTTGGTTCTTCCACTAGTTGTTCATACTCTATATGAAAGCAAACTAAGATAAAAGAGAATCTTTAGTAGGCAGATAAACATATTGTAAGAAAGAAAAAAAAAAGTTAAAACAGCCCTAAAACAACAAACCCTCTTTTTGCCACTATCTACTGGAACTAATTTTCTAATTAAATGCATTTTACAAGCTAGGTACAAGGGGTATGTGTGAGTCACATGCCTCCAGAATGTTCTAGCTTAATTCCTAGGGAGTAAAGAAAGAGTTCACTCTATTTTCTTACAACATGAAACATTTCAACTTTACTCGAATATGTACTCCTACTATGTACATTAACATATGTACTCAGTGTTCATGTATAGGCTACAAAAAATGCCAGATAAGATTTACACTGAATGAAAAGAAACTTATAAATTCTGCCTATTTAGTGTTATTATTTTCAAGGGTGTCTATTCATATTGATTAGAGTTGGTAGCACATTCAAATTCTATTCACATTTAATATATTTTAGAGCACCAATTTTACAGGCTATAGCAGGGATCTAGCCTAAGTGAAATAAAAGTACTCTTCTGAGGAAGACTCTTAGTTTAAGAGAAAATACTCATAATTTATTTTGTAAGGTTAAAATTCACATATTTGTTAACCATTATATCCCCACAGAGGGCATTACTTACTATTTTATCTTTGCCCCCCACATGTATACCTAGAGTACTAGTATTTTTACTATGTACAAATATATTTAACACTAAAATGACCCACTTGTAATACATAACTAGACAAAATGCAGGCCTGTCTCAGGCACTGTTAGTAATATCAGAATTACTAGAAGGACTCTATTATATCATAATTTTACTAGTTTCTAGCCTATCCTTTAATTCCCACCTCCCAAAAGATCTCAAAAATCACATTATAGTAAGTAAAGTACATGTATTAGCTTAAGTCCATCATGACTAAATTAGTAGGTCAAATCTAAATTTGACTCCTGTTCATACCCAAAGGGTCTGTCTATCTAAGTTCATTAGAAGGCTCTGAAATTACATTAAAGGGAGGGAAAAAAATCTTAAAAAAATAAAATACATAAGCATAAGTCACTTTTATCAATGATCACTGGAACTATCAGACTTGAGAAAAGTCAACATAGGCACAATCATTGAACATGCACATTGCATATGGCTACCGATCACCAAAACTATACCACACATATCATGCATTTTATTTACATGGTAATGTTAACCTATTTATCTCAACACATGTTAGTGAAAACAAAAAAGGTCAAGTACTGTGTTTGAATGTGCTCTACTTTTCTACTCCATTAAATGTGATCAGACAGGAAAGTAATTTCTAGAAACCAATTTCAAAACATATTTGAGCTAAAAAGTTACACACAGAGAGAGATTGTGCTAAGGCAGAAAGTTTCAGAGAAACAAAGAGCTTCATGCCTAGGACAGTGAACTTTCCAGGTTTGTTACTATTTTGCTTGTTTGGTTCGTTTGGTTCTAGATCTTAGTATTTAATGTAAAATACTCCAAAAAAAAAAAAAAAAAAAAAAAAGAGCATATCTCACTCTCCTCTGGTTTTTACTTATGGAACTTAGGATATGTTGGAAGTTCCCCTACATTTTTCCTACATATATTGTTTTTGATAAATTAACTTTCTGTTACCTTTAATTTCTTCATTACAAAAATTTCAATACTGAAAGTAGAGGGAAAACCACCAAATATTTGTTTTATTATCTATACAAAACATTGCATAGAACAATTTGGGCTCTATAATGATTAATAATTTAAAAGTATTATAGTATTTGGGTATAATTCCAGACTTACATGATATATAACAAGCATTACAAGAGAAAAGAAAAATCTAGAGTTAATTCGAATATTTATATGTAAATCTGTGATAACATAAAAGATCTGAAATTTATATAGTTTTGTTTTATCACAATACTTATAAAATATACCAAAAAATTAGCAAAATTATACATGACATGTATGCATATATATATAGATGTGCGTGTGTATATATTTAAATACCAAAAAAGAGCAGCTAATACAGCATGGAATGACAATCAACCAATGTATGAACTGGATTTCTCTTTTCACATACAGTGAAAAATAATCATCTGCTTAGGTGATACTGTACGTTTCATAGTATCAACACACAAAAACTGCATTGACTGAATTTACAGCCTCTTTACTGAGAATATTTTACTAATACAAATGTTTAGTCTGAAAAGAAATATAAACAACTCTAATGAACAAGCCTGCTCACTGTTCTTTCTCCAACAGGAGAAGCTTGGTCATTTTCTATCTTCACACAGCCTTGTAAGTCAGTTGTACAAGATAGCTAAAAGAAATGCTGACTAAATACCATGTTAGTTCAATTATTAGTTAAATGTAAAATTTGTAGATGGTATGAATGTTCCCAGAATTCTAATGAACTTCCACAAAATCGACATTGGAATCTAAGTTTGAAAACCACATGAAAAAGTGAAATGAATGGTCAGAAGAAAACATGAAAATGTAATGGGTAAAATACATGTTGCCAACATTTACTATAATGAAGTCATTGGAATATCACCAGACTATATTATTTACAGAGAATACACAAAAATTGTGCACATTCCAGGTGAAATATGTATATAAGCTATTAATAAAAGCATATACTAACCAGCCACAATGACACTGTCATTACGTGCTGGACCAAATTTCAGTGTCATCTCATGTTTATGTTTATGGACAGCCAAATGATCCTCGTTGGTAAAACGCTGTGGCAAAAAGTTTTAAAATATAGTTAAGATTTTCAATTTGATCAAATAAGTAAAATGATTAGGAAATTCATTTCCACAACATGTAAAACCACCATTAACAGTGAAATAGCAGTTTTTAAACCATAAAAGAATCCGTTGTTAGTAGATAAGCATACTAGATTGCAAACAATCACAGAGAAACCCATTACACAAGAATAAGCAATACTGACACACTGCTAGGTCACATAACTCATTTGAGAGCATTTAAAAATAAAATCGGAGGCAAAGAAACTTTACATAAATTTCATTTGGATACTAAAAATAGACCACCATTAATCTGTCCTATCATAGTAGAAACTATACTCCATGGTACAATGACTTTTCAAGCAAGTACTGCAGTATTAATATTTATCTAGACTTAAGGTTACTTACCACTTTTTAAAAGAGAATTTTCTTATAAAATATTACGCCTGGACAAAATTAAGAAATAAATCTGATTTTCATGTTACCACATAAAGAAGAATGCCTTTGTTTTAATCCAGCAAAGAAATAGCAACCGGTACAATAACAAAGCAGCTCATTTTAAAATAAGAATTTCTAAAGTAGCCAAAATAATTTTTTCATGAGAGTTCTTACATAAAAATGGAGCAAAATTATTTTTAAAACATTTTATTTTTAAAGTTATCCATCGTATTTTTTCCTACCTCTAACTTGGATAAGTTTTGCATACCAAAGGTAACATTTATGATTACAACACAATAAATACATTGTTTATCTCTGATGTCTGAACATCAACCTTTTTGAAGATGCTCATTAAGCAACATTTATAACTGAAAATAGGGAGCTTTTTGTTATTTCAAAGCAGTAATTTTAAAATGCTAAGTTAACAGATCTCAATTCATTCTTTATAACCTTACAAGTGAGGATGTTAAAATATATATACTTGAACTTGGTTTGCCCAAACCATCAAAATGAATTCCATTTCTTGTGGTCTCCTTCCTCTACCCAATTCACTACATCCTTTCATGCAACTAATAATAGTAGCTTTAGGGTTACCTTAAACACAATGTAAAAGAATGAAACATTTTTAACATTTTAACATCTTTGGTCCAGCCCACTATCCCTCTGCCTGTAGAGGTGAAAACCATCTCATATGTGCCCCAGTTATGTGTTGTACAATGCCTTGGTTATAGCACCTATCATATTTTCATATGTCTGTCCATTTAAGTAGGCTGAGCTCCTACTGTGGTCCCCCAAACTTAACATAAAGTAAGTACTCAATAAATGCTAACTGAAAGAATGAATTCATTACAATAAAACAGGTGAATCTTAAAGATCAGTCTGAGGGGGTTAAAAAAGACCCTAAACCACTGTTCATTAAGGTGAATTCAACTTCAGTTTAATCTGGCTACATTTTATCGCTTAGTCTTTGGATTACTTCACACACCAACAGAAAACTATTATTTTATAACCTCTCTTCAGAACCTGCTTGTATTACCACTGAAGGATAGTGTTCAGATGCAACAACACTTCCATTACTTGACTTACTCATTCACTCTTCAGACATTTACTGGGCACCAACTATAGGCACTAGGACCACAATCGAACTTTTCCCCACCCAGGTACTATCTTCCTATTACTTTATCATTATAAGAATCTCTCCCAATTTTGGGGAAATAAGAAACAGTGGTACTTTTGACAGACTGCTGAATAACACAGTTCTCAGAGAATGAACATATCTGCAGAGCGTATTGACATTAATATTTTACACTTTTTCTTTGTATTGCTGTTTTATATGTATGTGTCTTACATCCTACATTAAAAGCATCTGAAAGTAAGATTTACTTTATATTCCAAAGAACCTCATAATGTGGCTTTTCCACTAAAGGCAATCATTAAACATTTGCGAATGAATGCATTTTGGTGCAGGTCCCAGATTTTAAAACTGCAAAGTCAACAAATTAATAGATAAGAAGTTGGAATGTTGTTGCCAAGGAATTTTATTCTACCAATTTTCTTTGCTTGGATTAGTTTGACCACAAATATTCAAATCAAAGAACTACATGTAGAATAAATAACATTTGTGTTCGTACAAAACATATGAAATGGCACCAAGTTCAATCCTAAGTGAAAGGAAGTGGCCAGAAGGAACCTAACAAATATTTAGGATCATATGAATATTAAAAGGGAGAATGCAACCAATATGTATTTATAAACTCTCATATAAGATCCACAGATCAAATTTGTCTAAATGCAATTTACAAAGGGATTACTGATCCTATAACAGTAATAATTATATACAGTGACAGCAACACCGCAAAGGTATCTGTCAAAATACAAAAACACTGCAAAGGACAAAATACACTGGTACTTGATACAGATGAATTTGACCTTGGTTATCTGAGAAAATTTATTATTTTTAACAAGAAACTTAAAAAGACAGTGTGAAAAAGCAATCTTTTGAAAAGGCACTCACCAGAAGTTTAATATGAAAGAAATGCATTCTTCATTTATAAAGTAGCTACAAGCTAAGATAAAAATTTTTTTTTACAGAATCTATATGAATTGCCTTCCCAGTCAAATTAAAGTTTATTCTAAAAATAAGCTGTGTAAAAATATATATATTACTAACAACACCAACATACTGAATTCATAAATTGTATTCCCCCAGGCATTTCAAAGCACAACCCCCATGCAAAACGCTGTAGATATACACAAAAACACAAGTATTCTGTTAAACAAGACTAAGACCTTGAGTATATAGCTCAATAAACAATGTAGAAAGTGAAAAAAAATTTTTATTTCTTTGATAGGTCCCTAGCAGATAGCAATCTCTCTTAAAAGGTTAAAAAGAAAGGGTAACCTGTCAGATGGGAGGAAGGTAAATCAGTTGCTTCTACAATAATTTAAGTTTTGATATCTGAGAAATCTGTTACTAAGGCTTGACCACTCTCACCAGAATTAACTTCCTAAAAAATCAGTCATTCTATAGTTAATACATACACTCATATCCATAATATATTATTATTCCTTTTAAACATATTAGATAGACACAAATAAGTTTTCAAGCCATTGGGCCAATAGCTCGTTTCACTACTTTTTTCACTAGTTTAAGGACTATTCAACAACAGCAGGAAGTCACACTGATATATTCACTGTCTCTCATGCACACACACACACACACACACACACTCACGCATACATCTCCATTGATGCTTTAGACTAAATATAAAATGAATCTTTATCTCCTTTATAAAACAGCTTATAATGTGTAAACATTCTACCAAAGAAACACTTTTCAATGACAGGGACACCAAAAGCAAAGATACTACCAATTATATGGAAGACTAACAAAGACAAATGAATCTTTCACTAAATTATCTCACTGTCTCTTTTACTAAATTCCATGGAGCATCACTTTAAAATAAGTGAAATTAACAGGCATGTGGAATACCTAAGAGTAACTTAGGCATACAAGAAGATTTAATAGCAAGAGTCTACAGTTAAAAACTCTTTGTAATCATTTCTAGAGGTCTCTCTCTGATGTTGTATTATCACCAAAATAGATTTTAATGTGTAAAAATCTATTTGAAACCTTAAATTTAACTAGGACCATTGTGTTAAAGCTGAAACTCAAATTCAGAATAATGTCATTGCTTACTGGTGACAAAAAATAACAAGAAACTTAAAAAGACAGTGTGAAAAGGCAATCTTGTGAAAAGGCAGGCACTATCAAAATGATGCTTCTAAAACCAACTCTTATTAAGTAGTTTCTAGGAAATACTATTTCAATCTAAAGAGAGACCACACCATTTCTGTTCTCAGCAAGATTTAACGAATGGATGAGTAGGCAGGTTATATTTTGATCAGTAATACTTACAAAGAGACTATTTTAAGTATCTTAGGGTACAAATACAGCCCCCCCAAAATAATACTCAGGATCAAATGGCTAATGTTTAAAAGAATCACTATTAGCAAGAATTCAATTATTAGTGAGAATAAAAAATTGATTTAGCTTTTAAAAAACAATTTGGCAAAACATATGAAGAAACTTAGAAATGTGTGTATACATTTAAATCCAGTAACACTAGTTCCAAAATGTATTTTAAGAAACTAAGGCTGGGCGCGGTGGCTCAAGCCTGTAATCCCAGCACTTTGGAAGGCCGAGGCGGGCGGATCACGAGGTCAGGAGATCGAGACCATCCTGGCGAACACGGTGAAACCCCGTCTCTACTAAAAAAAAAATACAAAAAACTAGCTGGGCGAGGTGGCGGGCGGCTGTAGTCCCAGCTACCCGGGAGGCTGAGGCAGGAAAATGGCGTGAACCAGGGAGGCGGAGCTTGCAGTGAGCTGAGATCCGGCCACTGCACTCCACCCTGGGCGACAGAGCCAGACTCCGTCTCAAAAAAAAAAAAAAAAAAGAAACTAAGTGGAGACATATACAAAGGGTTATGTAGAAGGATATTCATCACAATGTTGCTTGTAATACCAAAATTAAAAGTTCATAATAGTGGAATCAGTAAATCATGGGACCTGCTCTAGCAACAGTGACTTAAAGCCATGCTTTCAATTAACAGACAAAATGCTCATGGTATGTGTAATGTCATCCAAATACTAACAGAATACAAAACTGTGCAGTATGGTCCCAATTTTGTTTTAAAAATATAACTAGATCCCATCCTCTCCTAGCTACTTAAGGACCCCACTCCTGCAATGGTCCCATTTTCTGCATTGCCAAATATGCTGTGATATTCCCACCCTAAAATGCAAAACAAAGAAGATCCACCATCTTCAATCCTACATTGAAGCTATATATCTCACTTTCCCTTTAGCTACACCTCCAAGAAAGAGCTGTCCTATAATGTCTACATTTCTGGTTCTTCCCATTCTCTCTTCAACCTACTCCAATTACACTGTTGTTACTGCCCCTTCATTGAAAGCTACTCTTATCATAGTCTCTAAATTCAATAGTAAATACTGAATTCTCATCTTATCCTACTTAAGATATGACTACATTGTTTCTCTTACTTTGAAATATTTTTTCTAACTTTCAGGATTCAATTTTCCTCACTGGTTGCTGCTTCTTAATCTTCTGTGCTACATTCTCCTCCTTTTCCTGATTAAACACTGGAGGTGCCCTAAAGCTTAGCTCTCACCCTTCTATCTAAACTATTTTGATATAGAAGTAAAACTAAGCAAATATGGGAATTATGGATAAGACAAAATGAATTACAAACCTTGACAATGGAAAAAATAGTAATTATCAGACATCAGGAGATGGGAAAGTGGAGGTAGAAAGTATGAAATGTGGCCGGGCATGGTGGCTCAAGCCTGTAATCCCAGCACTTTGGGAGGCCGAGACGGGCGGATCACGAGGTCAGGAGATCGAGACCATCCTGGCTAACACGGTGAAACCCCATCTCTACTAAAAATACAAAAACTAGCTGGGCGAGGTGGCGGGCGCCTGTAGTCTCAGCTACTTGGGAGGCTGAGGCAGGAGAATGGCGTAAACCCGGGAGGCGGAGCTTGCAGTGAGCTGAGATCCGGCCACTGCACTCCAGTCCGGGCGACAGAGCAAGACTCCGCCTCAAAAAAAAAAAAAAGTAAGTATGAAATGTTAACTCCTTTAATAGTAGGAAACCTAAAAAAATAATTACCTAACTTCTTACTGTTTTTCACATACATAGTTAATGTTAGAGAGGTCTTTCAACAACAATTTCTTATGATACACATACACACACAAATTCTAATGTTCAGCAATCAGTTTTTCTTCTGTTTAAGTTAACTGTAATGCTTTTATTTAAAATGGCATATGTATTAGTAAGAAGTCAATCACAAAAACCATTCTAACTATTTTAAGCAGAAGAGAATCAGGAAAGGCCTTTTTTGGGTCTCCAAGAATGATACCTAGAACATGTCAAAACTAGTCTTTGTTCAAAGGCTGGCCCTAGAAACACACTGCATTAGCTGTAATTCAGGGATTACAGAATCAAGCTGTCTGTTCACTCTAAGCCAGCAAAACGGTTGATTTGAGTAATACCATCTCTCATTCCATTTAATTTGGTACCAAATCCAAAAAGTAAAGTGGGTCAGGCGCAGTGGCTCACGCCTATAATCCCAGCATATTGGGAGGCCAAGGTGGGCAGGTGGCTTGAGCCCAGGAGTTTGAGAACAGCCTGGACAACACTGGGAGACCCTGTATCAAAAAAAAAAAAAAAAAAAAAAAAAAAAACAAGCAAAAAATTAGTCAGGTGTGGTGGTGAGCACCTGTGGTCCTGGCTACTCTGGAGGCTGAGGTGGGAGGATCACCTGAGCCCGAGAGGTTGAGGCTTCAGTGTGTTATGATCATGCTACTGCACTCCAGCTCAGGTAACAGAGTGAGACCCTGTCTCGAGGGGGAAAAAAAAAATAATTAAAGTAAATCTGATTTGCCAGAAAGAGTAAATTTCGTTGGTGAAACCTAAAATCATATGCAGAGTTCTAGGTGCAAAGAGAATTGTAGTTTTCAGCTCTCTTAACTTTACAGAAAAAAATATATATCAAATAGATCTCCAAAATAAATGTCAAATTAGTCTATCTCTCTCTGTGTCCACTGTTACCACCTAATCCAAACCACCATCATCTCTCACCTGGATTGCTGTCAGCCTCTTGTCTCCCCTGTGACCACTCAGCAGTGGCTTTTCACTGCTCAGTGAATAAAACCCAAACACCTTATCATAGGATATGTCTTTTTTTCTATCTCCTCTGACCTCATCTCTTAACCTTCTCTCTGTTGATCATTATATGCTCCAGCCACAGTAGTTATGTTTTTGTTCTTAAACACACCATACACATTCCCTCCCTAGGGCCTTTACATTTGCTGCTCCTTTAGTCTAGAAACATACAAAGTGTGTGCTCCTGCATTTTCTTCGGGTCTTTGTTCAAATGTCACCTTAGCAGAGGCACATTCCCTGGTTAACCAATCTAAAATAGCATTAACTCTGATTAACTCCTATGTATACCTGGCTATACATCATTAAATATCATGTAAATCAAAATTACAGTGAGATACCACAACACCCTCACCAGAACGACTAAAACTTAAGAGACTAACCAAAACAATCTTGAAAAACAAAGACTAAATTAGAGAATTTACCTTAACTGACTGGAACACTAACTGTAAAGCTAGAGTAATCAAAATGGTGTGGTACTGGCATAAAAGTTGACAGAATGATGAATGGAACAGAATATAAATCCCAGAAACAGACCCATACTTACACAATCATTTGATTTTCATTAAAGGAGTCAAAGCAGTTTAATGAGGAAAGAAAAATCTTTTCAGGAAATTATGCTGGGATATCTAAACTCATATTTTTAAAAAGTTAGCTTTAACTGGCTGGGCACGGTGGCTCACGCCTGTAATCCTAGCACTTTGGGAGGCCGAGGCAGGGGCATCACCTGAGATCAGGAGTTCGAGACCAGCCTGACCAACATGAAGAAACTCCATCTCTACTAAAAATACAAAATTAGCCAGGCGTGGTGGCACATGCCTGTAAACCAAGCTACTTGGGAGGCTGAGGCAGAAGAATCGCTTGAACCCAGGAGGCGGAGGTTGTGGTGAGCTGAGATTGTGCCATTGCACTCTAGCAATGGGTAACAAGAGCGAAATTCCATCTCAAGGAAAAAAAAAAAAGTTAGCTTCAACCCCTATCTCACACCATACACAAAAATTAATTCAAGATTAAAGAGAAATCTAAATGAAACAGAAAGCTTTTAGAGGAAAACAAAGGAGAATACCTTCATAACCTAAAGGCAAGCAAAAATTTATCAGACAAGTCACAGAAAGCAACAACCATAAGAGGAAAAATATTAACACATTAGGATTCATTAAAATTAGAAACATCTGTTCATCAAAAGATATTATGAAAATTAAGATACAAACCACAGAAAAAGCAATCTCTGACACAGGACTGGTATCCAGGATATATAAAGAACTCCCACAACTCAATAATAAAAAGACAACCCAATTTTTTAAAATGAGCAAAAGATTTACAAAGATACTTCACAAAATGTAAGGGATACAAATGGTCAACAAACACATGAAAAAAGCAGCCTGGCAATTTCCTAAAAAGTCAAACATATATCTATCAGATAATCCCATCATTATACTCCCATGTATTCTTCCAAGAGAAATGAAAGCATGTGTCCATAAAAAGACTTGTACACAAGTATTCACATCAGCTTTATTAATACTAAAAAAACCAATATCTATCAGTAGATGAACAGATAAATTGTGAGATAATAAAATATTATATCTCAATGAAAAGGAATTAACTACTGGTAACATAACATGGAGAAATATTAAACTATGTGGAGTGAAAAAATGTACTGTATGATTCCATTTATATAAAATTCTGGAAAATGCAAACAAATGTACAGTACCAGAAGGTAGACCAGTAATTGATAAAGGTAGGTGGGATAAGAGGAATTATAAATAGGCATGAGGAAACTTTTGGGGTGATGTATATGTTCACTATCCTGACTGTGCTGATGGTTTTATGAGTAGTATGTGTTAAAATTTATCAAATGGTACATTTTTAAGTATATACAGTTTATTGTAGGTCATTATATTTCAATTTAAAATATCAACTAAGAAAACAAATGAGAAGAAATAATGCTTACTTACAATTTATGGTCCGTATATTTAAGTACTTTGTAACTTCGCTACACATTACATTTATTCTTTAATTCTTCCTTAGTGTCTATGGTTATTTTAAGGTAAGTATAATAGGAATAGATTAATAATTTAGTGGCTTGTTAAAAAAATATTACTTTCTGAAACTGCTGCCATATGCCCAATATTAAAGATGGTAGGCTTAACAACATTAATACATTAGTGATACTCTAAGAAGTAAATACCAGTTAATTTCATAAAAGTTTAGTAAGTAAAATAATTCTCATATAATATAGATCTGATTTCTAATTAGGCAGTTTATCAATAATTTTCAACCAATAACAGTCAAATTATACTTTCATATCTTGGACTTTTGGGTAGGGTTTCCACCTTTCCATTACAAGATATAATGTTCCCCCCCCCTCCCCACTCCATATTAGATTATACTTCCTAAAACTCAGTTGCACTATTGAAGAAAAAGAAGAATTTCTTCCCAAAAGTTTTCTGGGTTTTTTTCATCCTAACTCCAAAATTTTACAGAATACTGTAAGAAAATGCTTTTAGTGGTAACATATCATCCATGTTTTAGTAAGTGGAAATATACAAAATAATTTAAAGTAACTTATATATTACCTGGCCACATCCAGGCGCAGTGCATAGAAAGGGTTTGTCATCACTCATATTCCACAGGTCCTTGTATTGCCTATAATCAATCAGAGAACACTTTAGAGTACATATTTTAAAATAAAACATAATTTAAAATACAAATCTCAAGATTTTTCATTAAGCGTATTTTCTATTTTAATGCAAAATAAAACACTTCTGACATTTTAATTCTATTTCACTTTCTTATTATGAGAGTAGATAAAATACATGTAACATGTAGATTTTGCACTATAGGAAAAAGGGTAGGAACACTGCTCTGCCAGGCTCTTTTCTGCTCAGCAATGTAAAAGTACTTAACGGTGAAACAAACAAATTTCATTTATTCAAGAAAATTAAATGAGCAAATACTATGCATTCTTCCAAGGATCATACTGTACTGTTATGAAAATAATGTGGCAAAATTTCTATATCCAGTCCTAAATTCTAGTGGATATTTTTATCTATTAGCTAAACATTTCTACCTAAATATGCCACCAAAACATCAATATGTCTAAAACCAAACTCTTAAATCCCTTCTTAAATTTACACCTTTTCCTATATTGGAAGCACTATAGAAGACTCACAGAAATTCAAAAATAAAAGAGAAATGGATTCCAGCCTCAGGGAATCTCTCCTCCCAGTAAAGGAGATAAGGTAGTAATTAATATAACAAAATCTGTATCTCTAACTCTGATCTCTTTCTAAATCCTAGATTTCCAACCTTTTGTTAGTGGTATACTGAGTCCAAGTTCAAAAGTCTTGTCAATATTTTATGCTGTTTCCTTGTAATATATCAAAAATTTTGTCAAAGATTTGATATACCTCATTTTTAGGAAACCTATGCTGGTTCACAGTAGTCGCTGCTTCATGTTTAAAGCATGTATGCAATGATCACTGAGAACAGAAATGGTTTCCAGGAAGTCACCATTATTAATCTCATACACAAAATTTGTGAAATGTGTGAACAAAATTTTTATTGCTTTATCCAAAATGTTTATTGCTATAATTGTCAAATAGCCTATGGACAACTTGATATCACATTGGTGGGTGCAAGGATGACACTTGGGGAAACACTGTCTAGACTTCTGGCTTCTAGTCTAACACAAAAAGAACTTGAAAGTCATCATTCCTATCCTCATAACGAGAAATAAGCTAAACCAACAGAAAATCATCAACTCTTCTTACATCCATCAGAGAAATGAGGTCAAAGGGCAAACTGCTGCCCTGAAAAGTTGAGACTGAGGCAGATACTGAGAATCACAGTTTACTAGTAGCAAATGCCTGCTGCTGATGCCAGTACCAGGCAGAGACAAAAAGTAGAGACAAGCCATTTTCTTGTACCCTGTAAAATTTTTGACCTACACAATCTGTGAGCATTATAAGCTATTTTACAACTAAATTTGGAACATCTCCTCATATCTGTGATATATATAAATAACATATTATCCTTCTAATGCTTCTTAAATGTTCACAAACTAAGGAGTACTGGTATATAAATTTTTAAGTAAGAGCAAAGTATTCTAACAAGATTGGTTGTAACTGACCACTAGTAAAACTTACTAAATAATAAGTAAGCACAGTATGGCCCTGAAGTTCTCAAACAGGATAGTCTACACTCTTAAAAATTTAGGTTCCCAAAGAACATTTTTGTTTATGTACTATCAATACTGACCACATCAGAAATTAAAACCAAGAAATTCTAAAAATATTAATTTATGAATCTATTTAAAAATAACAATGAACTCATTGTATGTTAATATATTTTAAAAAACCATATATTTTCAAAACAAAAAATTCAGTGAGAAAGGCATTCTTTCCCATTTTTTGCAAATCTGTAACATCTGGTTCAACACAGTAATACAGCTGAATTCTCTTATGTGCTTCTGGTATTCAACCTGTTGTGATATCATCATGTATCCTCTAGAAAATGGCATCAAATCCTTGTGAGATGAGAATTTTAAAAACGTAAATATTTTAGTATTATTATAAAAATGTTTTTAACTTCACAGACCCCTCTCACATTATGAGAATTCCTGGTACAGGCATACCTCATTTTATTGTGCTTAGCTTTACTGCACTGTGCAGATGCTAGTCTTAAAAATACACTTAAATCTCAGGGAGAAAGCAGATGCTGCAGATTTTTTCAGATATTCCTTATCAGATTAAGAAAGCTTCCTCCAATTTCTAGTTTCCTGAGAGTTTTAATGATGAGTAGACATTGAGTTTTATCAAATGCTTTTTCTGCATCTATTCAGATGCTATTTTTTTCTCTTATTGTTTTAATGTGGTATATCACACTGAATGTTTAATTGACAAACCAACCAGAATTTCTTAAATAAATCCTCCCTTTTGCTAGTATTTTAAGATGTTTACATCTATGTCGTGAAAAATAACTTTGCCAGGCATCTAGGTTGCAGTGGCTTTATAAGAAGAGTTGGGTCATGTTAATTCTTTTCCACTCTCTAGAAAAATCTGTGTAAGATAGGTACTAATTCTTCCTTAAATGTTGGAATAATTCACCAGTGAAGCTATCTGAGCCTGGAGCTTTCTCTTCTGGGTGGTTTTAAATAATGAATTCAGTATCTTTAAATAAATATAAACCAAAATTATTTTATCAGTTTTGTTCGTCAGCCAGGTGCAGTGGCTCATGCCTGTAATCCCAGCACTCCGACAGGCTGAGGCAGGTGGATCACTTAAGGTCAGAAGTTTGAGATAAGCCTAGCCAACATGGAAAACCCTGTCTCTACCAAAAATTCAAAAAGTAGCTGGGTGTGGTGGCACGCACTGTAGTCCCAGCTACTTGGGAGAGGTTGAGGTGTGAGAATCACTTGAACCTGGGGAGGTGGACGTTGCAGTGAGCTGAGACTGCACCACTGCACTCCAGCTTGGGCAACAGAGTGAGACTCTCTGTCTTAAACAAAAACAAACAAAAAAACAAAAATTTCCGGTAGCTTTTGTGTATGTGTGGAAACTGAAAAATTTAACAAAATGCAAAAGACAATGAATAAACAAGGCAGTCATGAAGAATCGTAACTAAGCTAGAGGACTTTTATTATCAGACATCATGATCCATTATAAAATTACAATAATTAAGACACTGTGGTATCAGTCCAATGATAAACATATAAAGAAATAGAAAAGAAAGGAGTACAGAAATAGAACCACACATAAGGTTACCTGATTTGTACAAATGCTTAACTGCAGTTAAGTGGGAAAAGGATAGTCTTTTCAATAATTGGTTCTAGAAATTTTATATAGCAAGAGTACTTGACTCAACCAATAATAATTATGTAATATTCCCCTGACAACAGCAGTTTATCAGTGCTTTAGATCAATGTTTCCCAAAGCGTGGTAGCTATTACAGAAAAAAGATATTTAGCCAAATAAATTTGGGAAATGTTGAATGTGTAGGCTTCATTTTACAGGACTTTTCAGAGTCTTAATGTTATGTCAATTAAGGATTCAAAACTTTAAAAAATGCCCCATGAATTCTATCTCACATTATACCAAAAATTAAGTCACAGCAGATCATAGGCCTAAAAGTGAAAGGCAAAGCATAAGTTTCTAGAAGAAAAATAGGAAAGAATCTTTGGAGTAGGCAAAGGTTAAACAGGATACAAAAGGTCCACAAAAGAAAAGATTGATCAAACAGATGTTACTGTACATAGTGCATTTCATTCTATATAAATTATACCTCAATAAAAGGCAAAAAAGAAGCAAATAGTGTATCTAACCTAATACTAGGAAAAAGACAAAAATTATACAGGTAACTACATTCAGATACAGTGTGTTCCAGGAAACGTTACAGAAACTTTGAGAAGGACACATACTATAAAAAACAATTAAAAATAAAAGAATATGTACAGTCATCCCTCTGTATCCATGAGTTTTGCATCCATGGATTCAATCAATCTTGGACCAAAAATATGTGGGAAAAAACTGCATCTGTACTAAACACGTACAGACATTTTTCTTGTCGTTATTACCTAAACAATATAGTATAACAACTATTCACATAGCATATGCATTGTATTAGGTATAAAGTAACCTAGAGATGATTTAAAGTATACGAGAGGAGGTGCATAGGTGATACGCAAATACTACACCATTTTATATAAGAAACTGGAGCATCCTCAGATTTTGGTATCTTCAGGAGGTCCTGGATTCAATCACCCACAGATATTGAGGAACAACTGTATACCTAAAAAAATGATTGTCACAGGACTCTAAGTAGAGGTGGAATAAGAGATTGAAAGAAAGCCTGGCACACAGCAAACCAGTAAGGACTTGACAGACAAGTCACGCAACTCAACAACTAAGAAAAAAAAAAAAAAAAAAAAAGATCAGTGTGTTTAATCTGCCTTTTGTGCATAAAATGTATTTCCAGTAACCAAAGAGTTGATGAAGGAAAAGTCCTTTATAGAATTTCAACAAGTGCAGAAGAATAAAATAATTAGAAAATTGCCACTTTAGCTGGGTGCAGTGGCTCATGACTGTAATTCCAGCACTTTGGGAGGCTGAGGTGGGAGGATGGCTTGAGCTCAGGAGTTCAAGACTAGCTTGGGAAAGATGGTGTGATCCCATCTCTACAAACAATTTAAAACAGTCACTCATGGTAGCATCACCATGGTAGCACCATGGCAGCATCATGACTACATGTCTGTAGTCCCAGCTACTCTGGAGGCTGAGGCAGGAGGATCTCTTAAGCCCAGGAGGTCCAGGCTGCAGTAACCTGTGATTGTGCCACTGCAGTCCAGCCTGGGTGACAGAACAAGACCCCGTCTCTTTTTTTTTTTAAAAAAAGAGACCATCCTGGCTAACACTTTCAAAACCCCGTCTCTACTAAAAATATAAAAAAATTAGCCAGGCATGGTGGCAGGCACCTGTAGTCCCAGCTACTAGGGAGGCTGAGGCAGAATGGCGTGAACCTGGAAGGTGGAGCTTGCAGTGAGCCGAGAGCGCGTCACTGCACTCCAGTCAAAACGAAAACAAAAGCACTGCCCATTTGGTCGCAAAGGCAGAGCTGTCAAGTTCTCATAATCAAATCTCAGTCCAAATCCCTGTGACCCCCTTCTCAACAACAACAACAACAACAAAAAGCAGGGCATGGTGGCACCTGCCTGTGGTCCCAGTTACTGAGGAAGGAGGATCCCTTGAACCCAAGAGGTCAAGATTGCAGTAATCAGTGGCAAGAGAGAGATACTGTCTCCAAAAAAAAAAAAAAAAAAAAACGAAAGAAGAAAAAAGAAAGAAGAAAGAACAAATAAATAAGGAGAGAGAGGAGGAAGAGAAGCAACAGGAAGAGGAGGAGGCTAGGAGGAGGGAGGGGGAAGGAAGAAAGAGGGAGGAAGGGAGAGAGAAGAGAGGAAGGAAGGAGGTGGGAGAGAGGAGAGAGGGAGGAAAGAAGAGGGAGGGAGGGAGAAGAGGGAGGAAAGAAGAAAGGAAGGAGGGAGAAGGGGGAGGAGTAGGAGGAAGTAGAAGAGGAAGAACACCACCACTTTAATCCCTAATGAAATAATGGACCTGAGCAACTATCATCAATGTCTGATTTTTAAAACCATTAGGAGAAAAGGTGATAGGAACTTCACCCAATGGTTGGACCAGGCTGACAGCATCTGAATTCAGACTAGTCTTAAATTAACACCAAAAGTTGTTAAGGGTAGGGGCAGGGAATGTCAAAAGTCAAAAGTGAATCTAATCAAGCCTCCCTAGCTCCAATTACAAGGAAATTCAGGAGACAGGAAAAGAAGTTAAACACCACCACCAGGAGGTAATCATCCAAATCCAATACAGATATTTTCAATTTACGATGGGTTTATTGGGACATAACCCCATCACGAATTAAGCAGTATAGCGACTATATTACTTTCCCACCATTGTAAGGTCAAAAAACCCTAAGATAAATCACTGTAAGTTAGAACAAATGACCTGCTCTCTTCAACAAGTAAATGTCATGGAGATAAAAAGAAGAGCAAAGGAAGAGGGTTACTGTTTTCCATTAGAAGAAATTTAATAAACATACAACCAAATTAAGGATCCTGATTTGAACAAAACAACTGCAAAAAGACATCTCTGAGTCAGGATTACTTTCCTACTTTTAAATTTCAATTTAAAAGTTCTCAATTAATTATCCCTTCCATCAACTTGTTTTCTTTCTAGAAATTATATATAGAAAACATATTTGACTCAACTAATAATTCTGTATCACTGTTTCTTTTTCAAATAGTAGCTTTTTCAAATAATAGTTAACCCTTCACAGCAGTGCTCCCCAAAACATTTCAATGGGGATGTCAATAAACACCACAGAAAAAAAGGTGTGGCCAAACAAATCTGGGAAATGCTGAAATATACTTTTTCTTTCTTTCTTTTTTTTTTTTTTTGGAGGACTCTTCAGAGTCTTTAATATGCTAATGTAAAATGACTAGGGGAGCACCCAGAGTATGGCATTTTTGCCATAGCTATTTGCTATTTGAACACTTTTTCACAGAACATCCCATGGGACTGATAGAACTCATTTTAGAGGAAATCAAAACCTTAAAATATGTTTATGTCTGTCACAGCTAAGTGTATTTATATGCTTTTAATCTGATTATTTAAAAACACAATAGGAATATCAGCTAAACTACATACTAAATAAGTGACTTGTTTTCTATGGAAAAAAAAACCCACCACAAATACTTATCTAACAGAAACAACCTATAAAGATTTTTATAACCCAAAATGTAAAAAATGGCTAAAAATACCAAATATTGCACACATACCTGGCAGAATTCACATGTAACTTGAATTTCATAAGTTGAATAACTTATCACATTCTTTTTCTCATGGCAAGAATACTGAAAAACAAAGTGGTTTCACACTGTTAAAAATAGTTCTGAAACACTTCTTGAAACACAGTAGAAAATAAAGTGCTCAAATTACTCTCTGTAACACTACTGTCACCCCAAAACTAGTCACTATTAAGAATTTTTATAATAGAGTACTGCTCTTGAAATATCAACACACCTACACAAATATCCTAAACATAGGTATTAATATATCCAACTCCACCAAAGGGAGTAAAAGAGGAAGAAACATTTAATTCAGTCCTTTGGGATGTGGTTGAAGGGCAGCCATTAAAAGAGTAAAAAAATCCTTACTTTGAACACTGATGAGAATGATGCAACCTAGTAATTCCATATTTCTCTTCAGAAAGCTTTTAATTTTAAAAAATGTACTTATTGGTATTCAGCTTCTCAGCCTAATTCATCAAAATGTATCTGTCCCACAATGTAGTTGATCTATATAAACAGCTCCCATTTGTATCAGCTTAAGGACAAGTACAGTATACTGAAACTACTCAGGTTAATGACCCATTTTTAAAACTCCACCAATGGCTTCACCTTATAGTCACTGAAACCTCATCCAGTGGTAAATAAGAGTAACTATGTGGTTATTCAAATAAGCTAATGGTGCATAGAGGAAATTTGCATTTTTTCATAATTCTGTTCACAAATGAAGTTTCAAAAATGTCATGCTCAGAAAAATTTGGTAATTCTTGTGGGGAAATGTGTAACTAGCCAAAGTTCAGTGTCCTGGAGTAAAGGTCGATCTGGTATAGGAAATAAGAAGAGAGAAAGTTTCTTCCCTTGTCCTATGCAAAAATTTTATCTGAGAGGGTTCCATTTCTTCATTCACATTCAACTTCACCACGCTGTCTGCGAGGAGAGGAAAAAGAACACTAGAAAAATCCAAGGAAATCTATAGTAGCCATGCTTCTGTCATTACAAGTAGTATATGAGCTTCATGAGGGCAAGGAACTTATCTCTGGGTTAACACCTACAACAGCGCCTAGCTCAGTTTAGTATAAGGAATATTTAAGCATCAACTATACACAGACACAAAGATGAAGAAAATTCTCCTTGCATTTGATAAACTTTTAGTCTAGAAGAAAAAGGAATATGGAAGTACGATGCCAATTAACTTGGTAGGAATAAGAGTTAAAAATACTATGACAGTAGAGAGGAAGTGGAATGATCAATCTGATAGCTATAGAAAAACTTTCAGAGGGAGTTAGCCCTTGGTACCCTTCTCCTTAATCTTTTCTACTCTCCACTATACTATTCCCCTCCTCTACAAAACAAGTTTCTTACCTACACAGCAGCCTATTTCTTAGCCAACAAATAAAAACTCCATTCCCTTATTACCATTTTCTAATACCTAGCTAAGAGAGCTATAAATATTAACAGTTCAAGCACCCTGAGACAGAAACGATAACAATTCTGGGAGGCTTAAATACTATCTCTTTGTTAATCTAACTGAATCTAAAGCCTATAAATCCAGGCTTATCTCCCTTTTACTGCAGTGTTGCAAATATGCTCATAACACAAGCCTGGAAGGGAGGTTTTGTTGAGCTATAGATTGTTGGAGAAGTCAATGACTGCACATAGAGAATTGTTAATATATCATATCACTCTCTGGCAAGTATCTACAATCTATACAATCTATATAGGACAATCAACTGTCATGAAAAGCACCCAGGAAAGTTCTAGGTAAAATTTTTTAGAAGTCGGCTCTTTGATTTCTCTTAACTCTTCTTCTAACATTTATCTTCCTTGCTTCTGAGTTTCCATTTGGTACTTGGCATGAGTACTTCCTGCTAGATGCTGGGGATGTACTGGTAAATCAAGATAGTTACCTGTCTTCATGGAGTTTCCAAGATAGTGATGGGGCTTACATTAACTAATCAAGCACCCAACTCGGAGCTCCTTTTTCTTACAACCTCAAATTAAGAATCAAAACTATCACTGAATGCCATAATACAAATCTGATTATCTACTTAGTAAATCCTACAGACTCAACCTTTTAGGTATACTTTGAGAGATAAAAATTTAGCTATCATTCATATCTAATCTGACTTCTTCTAAGTGCTACTTCCAATACACCATGGCCCATTTAACAGTATCAGACTGCCTGCCATCCTCTGAAAATCACCCTCAGTTTGCACATTATTTTAGCTCTCCCTAAAATATACCCTCCCAAATGAATGTTTGCCTTCTTTGATATTATACTGTCAAGGCCCACTTCAAATAACACTTCCTTTGTGATACCTTCCCCATAATCCAGATTGAAAATTTCTCCCATGAACAATGTTGTTTATGCTTTGCTTACAGCATCCACATTATGTTCTGTAATGTCATCTATTATATAATCTGTGCTTCTCCCACCCCATTCTACTGCCTACTACTTCTTGAAGAAACATAACATAGCCAAAGGAATATGAGCTTTTGAGTCAGAATTGGCTCCAAAACCTGGTTTTGCCACTCGTAAGTTATAAAATATTGTGCAAGGTTCTAAACAATTTCGTGCTTCAGTTTCCCCAACTATAATACAAGGGTAGTATCACCTACCTCACAGTTGTTGTAAGCATTTTAAAATAGTATATGTAAAGTATATAGCACAATGCTCGTCACATGAGTACTGGATAAAATGGCAGTTGCAGTTCTATTATTTCTACTGTTATTAAAATTATAAGGCTGTCTCTATTCATCATTATATCTGCACAGTATCTTACTTGCTAAAGCAGGCACAGAGTGATTGTTAAATTGTTAAAAGAAATTATATCAGCTGGGTACATTCTAAAAAATTAAAAAAGAAACTGTAATTTGTAAAATGTGTAAGTCCACATTTACTTCACATGGAAATAACTCTGCATCTCGGAGAGGCTACCAACTTCTATGCTCCAAGGTTTTAAAGAAATACATGGTCAGGCGCAGTGGCTCACGCCTGTAATGCCAGTACTCTGGGAGGCCAAGGCGGGAGAATCACCTGAGGTCAGGAGTTCGAGATCAGCCTGGCTAACGTGGTGAAACCCCTTCTCTACTAAAAATACAAAAATTAGTCGGGTGTGGTGATTCATGCCTGTAAATCCCAGCTACTCAGGAGGCTAAGACAGGAGAACTGCTTGAACCCGGGAGGCGGAGGTTGCAGTGAGATGATCATGCCACTGCACTGCAGCCTGGGCAACAGAGTGAGACTCCATCTCAAAAAAAAAAGAAAAAGAAAAAAGAAAAAAGAAATAGATTACATTAAATACCACTACCCTTTTAATCAGGAAAAGTGTAAACAGATGATTTTTATTAAAGAGACCAGTAAATTTGGGTAAACTGAAGTTCAAATATGATGAGGAATCTAAAACATGACTTTCCTATTTCTCAGCAAATTGTAAATATTCCATCCCAATTCTTTAATACTGGTGAAGACACCTTAAGTAAATTGCTGAAATATACTCACTCGTGAACATAAAGTAAAAATGAAGGTTAAAGCAAAAGGCCCAAAAAGTTAAGCTAATATTAAAGTGCCATACCAATGTGTGTAAAAAGCAAAATAATATAACTCCCTCTTTAAGAAAAAAATAACAAAATACATCAGGAATACATTTAAGTAACAAATAATCTTTAATTTCATAGAGGTAACTATGAAGCAGTCACTGCATAGATACACATAAGAAAAAGTGTCTTCATTCCGGAATGTTTAAAATAACTTGTGGGTTAAAAAAAAATCAGCTAGGCGAAAATGCCAAAGATTAAAAGTCCCAAATCAGACTGCATCTTAGACATACTCTTCTTTTACTAATAACTTGGTTCAAAGTGACAATGGCATTCTTAAGCGAATAAAGAGATTTTCTTGAAAACTACTGATACTACAACAATGGATGAATCTCAAAATAATTATGCCAAGTGAAAGGAGACAGTCAAATAAATCATACTGTACGATTCCATTTATATAAAATTCTAGAAAATGAAAACCACAGCGACAGAAAGCAGATCACTGGTTGCCGAGGGACAGGAGTAGAAGGAGTGGGAGGGAAGGATCACAAAGTGGCATGAGAAAACTTCTGAGGGTGACAAATTTATCATCTTGATTGTGGTGATGGTTTTTTGGTTGTATACGTATAAGTCAAAACGTATCAAGTTGTGTACTTTGAATATGTATAATTTATTATAAGTCAATTATACCTCAAAAAGCTATTTTTAAAAGGATATCTTGAACTGTTTTAAAAATATATAAATCCTCCCCAAGGTGCAATGGCTCACACCTGTAATAATAGCACTTTGGGGTGCTGAGGCAGAAGGATCAGAGACCAGGAGTTCAAGACCACCCTGGGGAACATAAGGCTCTGTCTCTATTAAAAAAAAAAAAAAAAAAAAGAAAGAAAAAAGAAAAAAAGCAACTTGAAAATTAGCCAGGCATGGTGGTATGTGCCTGTAGTCCTAGCTACTCATGAGGCTGAGGCAGGAGAATCCCTTGAGCCTAGGATTTTGGGACTGCAGTGAAGTATGCTCTTGCCACTACACTCCAGCCTGAGGGATAGAGCAAGGCCCTATCTCAGGAGAAACAAAACAAAACACACACACACACACACAAATAACCTTAAAATATGAACTTCAAGGCTTGTGAAATAACTTTCATGCCACAGTTGCATGAAGTCAAAGACCAGGGCTAATGCCCATTTGACCATTCATAAATGGTATCTGTTAATTATTTAAGTCAGTGAAACTCACTCCAGCTTTTTTCCCTCCTCCTATCCCACCCTGGGCTGGATTCTTCATTTCACATCCTATAAAAACGCAGCATAATTTCCAGGCTTGAAATGGCAACTTTCTGACTCCTACTATGCAGGGGCTTAATAAAGTGCCCCCGGCACTTTATCCAAATTAAATACAACATGAAGTTAGCTGGGACTACAGGAGCCCGCCACCACGCCCGGCTAATCTTTTTGTATTTTTAGTAGAGAAGGGGATTCACCGTGTTAGCCAGGAAGGTCTCCATCTCCTGACCTCGTGATCCGCCTGCCTCACCTCCCAAAGTGCTGGGATTACAGGCGTGAGCCACCACGCCCGCCCCCTATAAACATGTTTTTCAAATGTGATTCTACAAAAATCTTAACATGTATGCTATCTACTTGTGTTACTTCAGAAAAAAATAAATATTCCTCCATACAAACTATTTTCTCAAACTTCAAAAGACAAATATGACCAAAAACAGCTCTGGGGTAAAGAGCACTAACAACTGCTGCCAAGATGAGAGGAAGAGATGGAACAGAAAAATAGGGAAGAGTAAATCGCTGAAAATTCTAAAAAAGAAAAGAAAAAAATCTACAAAATATATTGAGGTAACAGACAGTTATTTTAATATAGACATAAGAGGATCCTATGAACTGAGAATACTTGCTTGATGTTCTGCTGCAGAACTTAGATCAGTGCAAACAATGAAGGCTTCCTCTTTCCAGTTTTTTTTTTTTTTTTTTTTTTTTTTGAGACAGACTCCTGCTCTTGTCACCCAGGCTGGAGTGCAATGGTGCGTCTCAGCTCAGTGCAACCTCTGCCTGCCAGGTTCAAGCCTTCAGAGTAGTTGGGATTACAGGCACTTACCACCACGCCCGGCTAATTTTTGTATTTTTAGTAGAGATGGGATTGCACCATGTTGGCCAGGTTGGTCTTGAACTCCTGAACTCAAGTGATCCACACCTTGGCCTCCCAAAGCACTGGGATTACGGGCCTGAGCCATTGTGCCTGGCCCTCTTTCCAGTTTTCTAAGACAGTTCCACATACAAACACGTATATGTTCCTCATATTTTCTCTACTTTATTGCTATAAAGCATGTTATTTTAGAACTCCATACTTGTTTAAATTCTACTTTCAATTTTGTTTGTTACAACATATAGCAATTTCTACTATTAGGTATCCTGTATAAATGATCAATCTTACATAATTCTAAAAAACCCTAAAGCTGCAGAGAGAAACAGAAAAAGAGAGCGAGAGGGAGCGAGCCAGAGTGAGAGAGAGCGCGAGTGAGAGACAGAGAGAGAGAGAGTGTGTTTTAAGAGACAGAGTTTTGCTCTGTCACACAGGCTGGAGTGCAGTGGTATGATCATAGCTTACTGCAGCCTTGAAATCCTGGGCTCAAGTGATTTTCCTGCCTCAGCTTCCTAAGTAAGTAGCTGGAATTACAGGCAATGCTACCATGCCTGGCTAAAAGCTGAAATTTTCACTGGCGTTCAGAAGGAGGTCACTTGTTATGTCCTGATAATATAAACTAAACTACACCTAATGAACTAAGGCATTGTAAGGAACTTTAAATCTGCTCCAAGAATAACACAGAAGAGCAAAAAGAAGAAAATAACAGTTACCTTGAATACTACCATTCAGAGATAACTACTGTTAACATTCCAGAGTACAAAGTCTAGTCTTGTCAATGTATGGTGATACATAACTTTATAAATTATAAAAACATGACACTATGAAAATCAAAGAAGAAAAAATATATAAATAGTATTATAACTTCCTCTAAAATGCAATTATCTAAATTCTGCCATATAAATAGTAATGTCATTAAATAGTAGATGTCATTTTTAATGGCTATATAGTACTCCATCATATAATTATTAATGGGCTTTTATCATCAATGAATATCTTTGGGACAAATCTTTGTGCAATATCTGTAACAATTTCCAGAGGATGAACTTCTAGAAGTGAAACTGCTATATCAAAGTAAAGGCATATTTAAGGCTTTTGATTTATATTGCTAAACTGCCCTCCAAATATACAGTATTGATTTCTACTTTACCAGCAGAAAAAGACCTCATTTCTCAATACCAACACCAACAGTGGATATCATTAACATTTTTGTCATATTAGTAAAAAAACTAATTTTAAAGTTGCATATCTTGACACACTAATGAGGTTGAACTTTTTCATATATATAACAGTCATTTATACTTCTATGTAAAATGCCTCCTCTGCCCAGCCCCCATTTTTTTTCCAAGATGAGGTCTTGCTCTGTCACCCAGGCTGGAGTGCAGTCGCATGATCATGGTTCACTACAGGCTCCACTTCTCAGGCTCGAGTAATCCTCCCACCTCAGCCTTGTGAATACCTGGAACTACAGGTGTACATCACCATCTCCAGCTAATTTTTATATTTTTTGTAGAGACAGGATCTCCCTATGTTTCCCAGGCTGATCTTGAACTTCTAGGCTCAAGCCATCCTCCTGCCTCAGCCTCCCAAAGTGCTAGGATTACAGGCATGAGGCACTGCACCTGACTCTTTACCCATTTTTTAAAAATAAAATGTTAAAATTCTTTCACTTGAATATAGGGTATAGCCTTTTTCTTATGACATGAATTTCTGATCATACACCTTGTCGTTTTCCTAACATAGTCCTAACTATTCATTTTGTAAATGAGGAGACTGAGGTCTGAAAGGGTAAAATGACTTATTCAAGGTCAAAAATGAGAAAAAAATATTTCTCCTGCTATTTTACAACTAACTATACAGAAATCTTATGTAAATCACTTTTAATAGTACAGAGAGGCTTTTAGAATTTCTAGAGTTATTAGGCTCATTATCAAATGGAATCATGTATTAAAAAATGCCAATAAGAAAAGAGAATAACAAAGAAAAACATTTTAAGAAAAGATGAATAGAAGAAAATGGGAGAAATTAACAGGCAAAACGCATCTTCCAACTTAAAATTCACATAAAAGTTAAGCCACCAGAGAAAACAAATATAGAGCATCTGCACAGGAGGTAGCTCAGACAGGCTACCTGAGGGCAGCCTACTGCAGTGTCTGAGTCTAAGCAGAGTGAGAAAGATGTCCACTGGAGGATAGATGAGTTGAGGGTTGCGCTGGGAAGGAGGTGGTCAGTCCTGCATTTAATGTTGGAGTCTCAGATGGGTAAGAAAAAAAGGGAAGGCAGGCTGATGTGAGCTGTCAGTGCCCAAGTGGGCTAAGGAGGTGTGCACATGAAGTAAAGGATAGCAGTGGCACTAGTCCAGCATAGGGTGTCAGGACCCAAACAGGAAGACATCTACTTGATGGAGAGGAAAGGAGAGTGCCTGATGGCACCAGGCAATTAATTATATAAATAGATGGATACTGATCAAATAAGTAAATATATCAAGGATGTGCTACGTAAGAGTGAATTCATACTACAGTTGAAGGGAATTATAAATATAGAATGAGCCTTGGTATTAGATGACATTTGAAGATACTGGTGGTAACTTAAGGTTCTCAACATAAAGATACAGAAATGTAGATGTTAATGTGTATATGCATGCATATATGTTCATGTATGTCCCTAGCTGTGTCCACTGAGAGGGCCTGGGAACGCTGAAACCCCAATAAGCAATAAGCACACTTAGCATCCAGACTTTGGTGTGTGATACAGGTTGAATATGTCCCCACCAAATCTCATGTTGAATTGTAATCTTCAATGTTGGAGGTAGGGCCTGGTGGGAGGTGTTGGGGCAGATCCCTCATGGCTCAGTGCTGTCCTCGTGATAGTGAATGAGTACCCGGGGGATCTGATTTTTTAAAAGTGTGTGCCCCCTGCAACTCTCTTCTTGCTCCTGCTCTCACCATGTTACGCACCTGCTCCTGCTTTGCCTTCTGCCATGAGTAAATGCTCCCTGAGGCTTCCCAAGAAGCCGAGCAGATGCCAGTGCTACAGCCTGTGGAACCAGGAGCCAATTAAACCTCTTTTCTTTATAAATTACCCAGTCTCAGGTATTTATTTACAGCAATGCAAGAATAGCCTAATGCAGTGTATAAATACCATTCTCCACCAAAAGGGAGCTCAGCTCCTTGAAGAATTACCTGATTCTAATTCAGCAGTACAGGATGGGTCTTGTAGTGGAAATAAAGAAGTAGGTCCTTCCTTACTTTCTGGCACAAGATATTCAAGAGCCATCCTGTACTGCTGCCAGATTTGGCCAGAAAGTAAGAAAGGACTTAAATCTGGGATAATTTGATGATCAAAATAAATAATGATAGTACTGGATCACATCGTGAATAAAGAGGGTTCTATGAACCCATACTGATATAAAGGAATAAACTGAATGTTTGATAAGAAACAGGATATTTATATCATCTCAAAGTATTATATCTCCCTATACAGCTTAATTACTAAGGGCAAAAGTAATTTACAGCACAAAAGCCTGGCAAACATCACCTTAATCAAGTGATGTGACTTAACCCCATTAGAAATAAGGAAAATAAAATTATGACCCACTGATAGAATGTAGTAAGACACGGCATCACTTCTATAATAGTCACGCCAAAGATATAGAACTTGTATCTAATAATGAAGAAGTACTATATAACCCCAAATTGAGGTAAACTCTATAAATTAACTGGCATACTAATCTCCAAAAGCACCAAAGTCATTAAATTCAAGGAAACATTAAGGAACTGTTTCTGATTTTAAAAGACCAATGCAACATAACAAATAATTGCAACCTGAGATTCTAGACTGAATCCTTTTCCTATAAAGTACAATTAGGCCAGAACAACTGGAAGAACTTAAATGTGACCTGCAGATTAGATAGTAGCAATATATCAATGTTAACTTCCTGACTTTCATGGATATATTGTGATTTTGTAAGAGAATGTCTTATTGTAGAACCCTTAAAGAGTTTTGAAGTAAAAAATGAAAAAGGAAAAAACTTATAGAAGGAGTTTAAGTTGTATGTAAATAATATGCGCTGTAATAATTCATTATACAGCAGTCCTCCACTTACCTGCAGCTTCCCTTTCCATGGTTTCAGTTACCCACAGTCAATAGCAGTCCAAAAATATTAAATGGAAAACTCCAGAAATAAACAATTCATAGGTTTTAAACTGTGTGCTGTTTTAAATAGAGTGATGAAATTGCATCTTCTTGCTCCATCCCACCCGAGATGTGAATCGTCGCTTTGTCAAGCACATCCAGGCTATATATGCTACCTGCTCATTACTACATAGGAAAAAATATAGCATGTATAGGGCTCAGTACTATCAACAGTCTCAGGCATCCACTGGGGCTCTTGGAACTTATCCTCCACAGATAAGGGGGGAGTACTGTATAACTATTATATAATTAACATCATGTAGTTTGTAGCAGTAGTCATGAAAAAAACACTACAAGATATATTTATTCTCTAAGAACTCTCTGCTTGCTTTTTGTTTATAATTTTCATGCTATGACATATATCAAAGAATAGAAAAACTACATTCTGCACTGCAAGGTTAAGAGCAAGTAAAATCATACTATAGTAGAACCATTTACAAATCTGAAGACTCAAAGGGTGATATTATATAATCATTTACTCTGTTAGCGTCTTGTTCCCTTTTTAAAATATGACATGTAGGTTAAGTCTGCTAAGGAAGAGGAAGATGCTTTAGGCTGTAGTATCAATATTCCCACATCATTTTAAATTATATCACTGAAGTTATTCACACGATAAAATATTTTATTTTCCTACATCCCTATCAAAAACAAATGAGGAAAGCAATTCACTTCATAGAAAATAGTGCTATTAAATCAATCTACAAAAACAGGAGGGAGCAAGCACATTTCTGGTGACTGACTTTAGAAATATCCGGATTCTAAAATGTGAATTTGACTGATCTTCTATTTAGTTGGTTATAGAACTATAAATGTTGCAAACTCTTAACCTGTTAAGCATGTACTCAAGTTTCCAAACAAGTTTCTAAAACACAGGTAATACTAAATGTTATAGATAATATATAGCACTCCGAGCATTTCCAACACAAATCATTTACTTCATAAAATTTATTTGGAAAATAATTCACTGCCTATTTTGTATCTAATATCATATTAAGAATAAAAGTTGCTTGATGTTACCATGGTTTTTATGAAAATACATAACTTAAAAAAAAAAAAAATAAGATATAGTCCCTGCCCTTAAAATCAGACTAGTAAGGAAGAAAAAAAGTGAAAATAGTAATTCAGTGATATATATAATAATAAAGACATGCTATGGGAACATAAAGAATAAACTGGAGCTGGTCATCTCTCCAAAGCATTCATATTCCCCTCTTAGAGAGCTTGATTTGCCAACAGTGCAGTAGCGGGTAATCCTATATATCCATGATCCTGACATACCTGCCTCAGGTAAACTAGGGTAGATACTGATCAAGTTAAGCCAATCAGATTACCTCTTCAGGAAATCTGCAGAAAGCAAAAAATCAGTGACACAGAGGTAAGCATCAGAGATTCAAGATTGTATTTTAGGACTGGTAGACATTTTCTGTCATGTTCTTACTGATAAAAAAACTAATAAAAGCCAGAATGGAGCAGGCACAGAAAAACAGAGGTGAGAAATCATGTAGCGAAGAAGAAGGAAAATAGTTTCTGTGACACCCAACTATGTTTTGTGATTGGATCTGAGAGTCTTCAGTACCATTAGTATGAGTCTCACCCCTCTTTTTACTTGAATTTATCTGATTGAGTTTCTATTCCCTAAATACCTAGTCTATCCTGGAGAGGGCCCTGAAATGCTACCAAAGGAAGTAATGCCTGAGTTGAGTTTTCTCAAAGCAAGAGGCATCAGTCATTCTGGGATATTTCATAAAGAGGAGACAGCATGTTGAGGCACAATAAAGCAGAGTCCACTGAGGAGTCTCTGAGACCCTCTGATAGCTGAAGCGTGGGATTGTAAATCAAAAATAAAATTTTAAGCCCCGCAACCAACAGACCCTACCCTTGGGCCAGGGCATTCCAAAGTTAACCCAAAAAACTAGTTAAGGCCATCATGGGAAGTGGAGGTCCTAGATGACTCACTATACCCTCCTCCCTTTGAAATTCAGGCACCCAACATTAATATCAACACGGAGACCTTAAGATTGATAGAATGGACTCTTTAAGTCTGATAAGAAGCATTTACAATCTATTCTCTTGCATGATAAAACCTTACTCTCTACAACCCCTTATCTTAACCCAGACATTCCTTTCTATTGATTCCAGGTCTTTAGGCAGTAACTTTTTCAACCAACTGCCAATCAGAAAATCTTTGAATCCTATGAACTGGAGCACAGCACCCCACCCCGCAAACTTTCAGTTGTCCTACCTTTCTGGACCCAACCAATGTACATTTTAAATGTATTGATTGATGTCTTACGTCTCCCTGAAATGTATAAAACCAAACTGTAGCCCAACCATCCTGGGCATATATTCTCAGGGTGTCCTGGGCTGTGTCATCAGCCACTGGCCACTCATATTTGGCTCCAAATAAATCTCTTCAAATATTTTATAGAGTTTCACTCTTCTCATCAACAGGATAGAAGATTAAGAGAGTAAGACCAGAGAGATATCGAAATCTTGAAAGGCCTTTAATATCATGATAAAATGTTTGGATTCCACCCTTACCTGCCCTTCCACCATCCTTCTTTCCCTTCCCATTGCCCCAAGGTTATATAAACTATGGCCTTGGGTCAAACTGCTGAGTTTTTCACACTTTAAAATTGTTAAAGGTGGGGGTGGGGACAAAGAAGACTATGCAACAGAGATCATATGTGGTTCCCACAAGGCCTAAAATATGTACAATCAGTCTCCCACTCTCCCGTTAAAGAAAAAGTTTGTCCAACTCTGTTGTAAGAAATTGAAACATTTTAAGTAGGTGAACTAAATCAAGAGGAGGATTTTTGCAAGATCACTAATAAAAGTGTAGAGGATGGATTAAAGAGAGCAGCACACTATGCATAAGAAAACTGGCAAAAAATAAGAGGTAAATCTAAACAACAATTAAGAAGAAAAAACAGAAAGAAAACTGGCACAAGCTACTGCTAAGTTCAAGGGAGAATATTGGTCTGAACTAAAGCAGTACTATCAAAATGAGAGTAAAGGATCAGTTATGGAAAAAAAAAATAGCTCACAGAATAGTCTCAAATGCTTAACATTGTTTCCAGACCCTTGCATGGACTGACCACTGCCTCCTAACCAGTCTTAGGCTTTCCCTTAATCTCTGGCTCTAGCTATGCAGGCTTCTAATCAGTCTCCTCCCTTATATCATCCATTTTCCATTCATTCATCCCTTTCTTAGTCAACACCACTAACTTCTGAGCTCCTTCCATCTACTACTCTGCTACCCTCAAATTTGGATCTCTCATTTACCCCATCGTTCAGTCAATAAACATTATTGAGCACATGCAATAGGGTAGGAATGTGCTAGACTTCAGGGTACGATGACACAGACACAGTTCCTGACCTCATGGAGCTTATATTTATGATGACTGCTTCTAGTAAACTTGATCATTTAAGTTAGTCAAGCAGCTTAAAATTATTTAATGCAGGTATCAGAGAGTAAGAAAAAATTATCAAGTGTTATCACCCATTCCACTTTATACTTGCTTTAAAATTTTTTGCTTTTCAAATATACAAATGTATTAATAGACTTAAATTATTTTCTGAATTTTTGTCAAAATTAGAATAACTATACTTTTATGCATAGTTTTTCTTTTGATGTGAACCTCCAGATACAGGTGTGATAAAAAAGCCAATCTGCTTGCGTATTCTGATATATCTAACAAAGTCTATTACCATGTTTCGAAAGATTTTGTACACCAGACCACATTTATTAAATTGGTATTTTCCTTCCATATGTAGAAGCTACATCCCCAAACTGTAAATGGCTTGAGATTAAAAAAAAAAAAAATTCTACTTTACCCTCTAATATCACCATTCTGTAGCTTGCACATAGTAGATAATCAATAAAGGTATGTGGGAGGGATTGTATAACTTCCAATTAATGTTTCTGATCAGCATGAGACAACTGTGGTAACAAACTTAGTTGATATAATTCAATTAGAAAGCAAATGAATTTGACATTTTAGTTAGCTTATACAGCCTTAGAGTGGGTAAACTTTCTGCCCAAAATATTTTTGAAAGATAGAAAATACCTCAGATTAATTTCTATTATTATTCTTAGGAGAATTGAGACCTTCATATTGGAACCCTTTACTAAAGAGGGGTCCCTGGTCAGATAAATTTAGGAATCTCTATATGTTAAACAAAATTAAATATTTAACCTAAGTCTTCATTGTGCTTTTATATGCTGACATTCATTCTATCTCCAAAAAGACATTTCCAAATTTGCTAAATCTCAGAATCTTTTTTTACTAAACACTATCAATGTGGTAGGACACTAGCATTCTGAAGACAACTGTCTGGAAACATCTACTAAATTTGTTAATATTTGAAAGATAATCACAAAATGAAAGGAATACTTTTATGTTAAAAGCTTAAATCTCTTACCTTTCTAGCTGGTGGGCCATGAGTTTTATTTACTCTGCTTCCAGGAATGCCTTAGGTCTAATCAAGTAAGCAGTCCTTTCTCAAGTTTCCATCTAGTATCCTTAGGGAAAAAGAGAGGCAGAAAAGAGTGAACTTATTACCATGTGGGACCTAAATTAATAGCCTCTTTTATTTCAATTCCATAAAATTTTAAAAAATGTTTTCTTAATATTTCAAAAATGCATATAAACTTTGCATCCCACTACATGTTCTTCAATATAAAACTTAAGGTTCTCCCTCCAAATCGTCAATGCTCCAGGAAGATGTTTATCCTGTAGCCTCCCGTAACTCCTGGCATATTACCACCTATTAGAGGTATTACCACCTATTAGAGGTATTAAGTTTCGAGGATGGAAGTAGGGTAATGAAACCTTGGTGAAAGTAGAAAAATGAAAGAGGAGGAGTCATAGATAACAGACGAAATGTCAGTGCTGCATTTGAGCATCAAAATTTTTAGAGTAGAGATTAACAGTTTTTCTTGTGTCACTGCTGCACAATAAAATCCAGGGGACCCAGTCTATGTGCTTATTTGGAAAAAGCTTGACTTTTAAAAATATGTGTATCAGTTAGGATTAGATTCAGCTATTAATGACAGAAAACTCAAAATAACAATGGCTTAAATGATTCAGAAGTTTACTTCTTTCACAAAAAAACATAGGCAATCCAGAACCATGATCATTTGGAACCAAGGGTCCTTATATTTTGTTGGTCTGACATCCTCAACATGTGGCTTCTCCTTCATGGTTTTAAAAATACGGTTCAAATTCTAGCCATCACATCTGCTGATCAGACAGCAAGATGAGAAAAAGGAGATAAGCAATAGCCTCCCTTTAAGGAAAATTTTCAGAAATCTCACAGGAAACTTTTATTTACATTTCATGGTTTAGAACTTAGTCATATGACCATAGCTATCAGGGGGCTACGAAATATGTCTTTTATTTCACCATATGCTTAAGAACTGGATCATCTACCAATAAGAAAAAAGAAGAGAAGGAATATTGGTAGACAATTAGTTGTTTCTGTCCTTATACTTATTTCATTCTAAAATGTAAGATGTCCGGATCTCTCAGGGAGATGGCTTGGCAATCTACTAAAGAGAGTTTTCGAAAGCAGAAGTCCTGTCAGGAGCCAAGACTAACATTCATAAAGACTTCTTTAATATGTAAGGCCAATCTATAGGTGACAAAAGAAGAAAGGAAAAATATGAAGACTAGAATGGCAATGTAAGAGCAAAGAAATTACCTAAATTGTTGTCGTTTGGAAAGGTAAACTCACATACTCAGTCTACAAAACTCAAAAATGACTGCTCAGAATCATTATGTAAGTAATGGTGTGGTCAAGGTGAGAATGAGTAAGAACCTGGCAGAAAGCTCAGTTACCAACCGCATTAAGAAAAGGCACAATATTCAAAGAGAAAGACACTTTGCTCTACGTTATCTCAGTGCTGAGTTTCCATTACCAGGTCATATAGGTATTGGGAGATTTCCCTATTGTGCAGAATGTTGGAAAGAAGGGTTGCACTTAACTTTGAATTTCCTGACACTTTCAAGATTGCTTGAAACATGTTTAAATGTTTAATATGTTTAAAACACTGTTGTATCAGAAACTAGAAACTCATGTCAACGCTGGCAACAAAATTGTTTTATATACAGGCTGTTCCTTAAGGGAAAAAGGACCCAAATAGGATATTTAGCCATATAAATGTAAAATAGGGACTGCAAAAATGGAGCAGCAATTCAAAGGATAAATGGCTCTGTGGGATACTGCAAAGGACCACATCTTCTTGGTAGAGATAAGTTTCTGCAAATTGTTTCTTTCAGAGAAATGTTTATTTTTAAAGTATGGCTTTAGGTTTTCCTATTTGTATAGAGATATTTGTGTTCTTATTTCAGCAGTTGCTCACAAAAGATCAGGTGCAAAAGTATTTGCGGTTTTTGCCATTAATAATACCCTAAAAAACTAGAAGACAAACTGGTACTGTCATTTCAAGCAAAAAGAAGTAAGATAGCCAGTTGTAACTGGCCTGTATAGCTTATGTCTTAATACATGCAATGTTAAAATAATCACCCAGACTTTGAACAACATTAAAAATAACATCGTTTTTTTGTAACTTGAAAGGCACAGATATAAGGAGCCTCTCCTTTACCCCCACTACCCGACTTATTGTACAAGTATTTCTTATATAATCATGCATCACTAAGAACAGGGATACATTCTGAGAAATGTGAAGGTAAACCAAAACATCATTGTGCAAACTTCAGACTATACTCACACAAACCTTGATGATATAGCCTACTGCTCCTAGGCTACAAACCTGTACAGGATGTTACGGTAATGAATACTGTTACCATTTGTAACAAAATGGTATTTGTGTATCTAAACACAGAAACAGTACAGTAAAAATACAGTATAAAATATTTTAGGCCGGGTGCTGTGGCTCACACCCGTAATCCCAACACTTTAGGAGGCCGAGGATGGTGGATCACAAGGTCAGGAGTTTGAGACCAGCCTGGCCAATATGGTGAAATCCCATCTCTACTAAAAACACAAAAAATTAGCTGGGTGTGGTGGTGGACGCCTGCAGTCCCAGCTACTCAGGAGGCCGAGGCAGAGGAGAATCACTTGAACCCAGGAGGCAGAGGTTGCAGTGAGTCGAGATCACACCATTGCACTCCAGCCTGGGCAACAGAGCAAGACTCCATTTCAAAAACAAACAAACCACTGTACAGCTATACAAAAATATTTTCATTTTTATTCTAATAAGCTTTTTTCTATCTTAAAAATTTTTAGGCTGGGCATGGTGACTCACATCTGTAATCCTACCACTTTGGGAAGCCGAGGCGGGAGGATCACACGAGGTCAGGAGTTTGAGACCAGCCTGACCAACATGAAGAAACCTCATCTCTACTAAAAATACAAAATTAGCCAGGCGTGGTGGCGCATGCCTGTAATCCCAGCTACTCAGCAGGCTGAGGCAGGAGAACCGCTTGAATCTGGGAGGCGATGGTTGCAGTGAGCCGAGACTGCACCATTACACTCCAGCCTAGGCAACAAGAGCGAAACTCTATCTCAAAAAACAAAACAAAACAAAACAAATTACTTTCACTTTAAAATTATTTTGTTAAGAACTAAAACACAGACACACACATTGGCCTAGGCCTATACAGGGTGAGGATCTTCAGTGTCACTGTCTTCCACCTCCACATCTTGTCCCACTAGAAGGTCTTCAGGGGCAATAACAAACATGGAGCTGTGATCACCAATGATAACAATGCCTTCTTGAGGAATACCTCCTGAAGGACCTGCCTGAGGCTGTTTTAAAATAAACTTTTTTATTTAAAAGTAAACGTACACTCCAAAATCATGATGAAAAAGTATATTTAAATACATAAACCAGTAACATCATTGTTGATCAAATATTATAGACTGTACGTAATTGTGCTATTTCTTTTTCTTAAGACAAATGCTATACTTTCATACAACTGGTAGCACAATAGGTTTGTTTACACCAACATCACTACAAATATGAGTAATGTGTTATACTATATCATGATGGCTACCACATCTTATATGTGGTCTGCTGACTCAAAATGTTGTTATGCAGCAAATGGCTGTATTTAGAAATCACTAACCTGTGGGCAGAATCTCTGCTGAAAGGTGCAAACACTGCTAATGGCAAATTTCCTGGTAAGAGCCAAATATTGCGCCAAGAAACAGGGCCCAAAAGGTAGGCATTAGTATGAGAAAAAAATTAATCCTCTCTTGGGCATGGACTTAAAAGAGTGTAACAGATGCAACGGCAATCCTGGGTGGTGGAGAGAAGTTGGCTTCTGTCCTTGTGGGAGGACAGGAGGTAGGCAGGAGGGGAACAGTCTTTCAAGGAGGCATTATGGCATACAGACAAAGTGGGGAATGTTTTACTAAAGGTACACACTAAGGCTTTCCAAGGGATATGTGAGCAAGACAAGTTTTAAGAAACTCAACTTTTGTATCTTCATCTTCCCTTTGTTTGCTTTCCCAAAGATGATCTGTCTGCTTTCCCAGAGTCCTCATTCTCCCACTTTTCACAAGAAATCCATACCTATCCCCAACCCAAATCTTATTAGAATGAGTTGCCCTAGGTTGTAGAAGCTTCCATGGAACAAAACAAACGGACAACTTAAAATAAGCGTGCCTTAAAACCTCCATTAATCAAGGCATCACTAACCCTCAAGCTTCTGGCTTTCCCTGTCTTACAAATATTTCTATTAAAGGCAAAGCATGGCTTTAAGAATCGGTGTTCTGCCTTGTGTTTAGGAATCCAGATATACTTTACTGTATAATGTAATGACAGAAAGAATAACAATTTTCATTTAATGATTACCTCTTCCATTGTGGAAATACCATACAAAAATGCATTGTCCAGAGAGGGAGTTCCGAATGAAGAAATCAGTAAAAAATTTTGAAAAATTAAATGTATATTTGCTACAAACAAGTATGATAGAGTCGTTAATAAAGTATTTTAAAACATTAAAATATATTGGATTCAAATAAAATTATATTGGAGAAGTCAAAAGAAAATAAACAATTTAATAAGAAAAAGGGATACTGAAAACTTCTGTTAGATGAGTTAATTCAAGCTGGTTTTTTAAAACCAATGACAGCATCAAATCACTATAGTATTTAGGTACTTATAAAAGTGGTGGATCTGGAAAAAACAGAAATTATATTTTTTCAACAATTTCAATCTATGATGAAAAATTGTAGGAATCAACTTCGAAATGTGCAAGGGTAAAGAATTTATCAAGTTCCTTTACAGGAGTATATGAGCATATTAGGCAGAATGGCCCTCCAAAGACATCCATACCCTAATCCCTGGAACCTGTTAATAGGTTACTTTCCACCACAAAAGGAATTCTGCAGATGTAAAAAGACTACACAGATTCTTGCTGGGCGTGGTGGCTCACACCTGTAATCCCAGCACTTTGGGAGGCCGAGGCAGGAAGATCACCTGAGGTCAGGAGTTTGAGACCAGCCTGGCCAACATGGTGAAATCCTGTCTCTACTAAAAATACAAAAATCAGCCGGGCATGGTGGCGGGTGCCTGTAATCCCAGCTACTCGGGAGGCTGAGGCAGGAAAATCACTTTAACCAGGGAGGCAGAGGTTGCAGTGAGCCGAGATCACGCCATTGCACTCCAGCCTGGGTGACAGAGTAAGACTCTGTCTCAAAAAAAAAAAAAAAGAAAAAAAAAGATTACAGATCCAAATAAGATAGATTCCTGGGTTATCTGGAATCTAATCAAGAGACCTCAAGAGCAGAGAACTTTCTTCACCTGGAGTCACAGATTCAGCCAGAAAAAGAAGTCAGACAGGTTAGAAGCATGAGAAGGATTTGACCTGCCATTACGAGAGGAGGCCACATGGAAAGCACTTCAGCTCCTGGGAGAAAAGACCAGGCCTTGGCTCATAGCCAGGAAAGAAAGAGGGACGAAAAGAAAGGAAAGACCTACTGAATTCAGCAAACCACCTGAAGTAACTTGGAAGTGGATTCTTCCCTAGAGACTCCAAAAAGGAATGCAGTTCTGCCAACACACTGATCTTGGCTTTGTAAGACGCTAAGCTGAGGATTCAGTTGAGTTCTCCTCGACTTCTGACCTACAAAAACTGTGAGACAATAAATCTTTGGTGGTAATGTATGAGGCTGGAACAGAAAATTAATACAGTAAGAAGAGTTGTAAGGTACCAGGAAGATGGACTTGTGCCCCACGACTTCAAGAGCAGCACCATCTTATAGACACAGGGTATTTTTTTTCTACTTTTGCAACATTTTATATAAAACATTTTCATAAAACAGCATTTGTATAAAAATTCACACAAAGTTTCTAAAGGGCATACAATTTCCAGCGAAGTCCTGGGTTTCTGTTAAATTCAGTTTTCTAAAGATGCACTCAAATCAATGATAAAATGCAGACATTATGCGATATTTCATTGTCTTTGGTAAAACTATTCTCATTATTTTGTCTCCTCAGAGTATTAACTCTGATATCCACTTTGTGCCGGATCTGCTATTACTAGGATGTCAGAAAAACATTAAGGCTGGATCTATAAGAGGCAAGTATTTCCAAACAGTAGTAATAGGCCCTTGGCCCCCATCCCCACTTCATGTATCTATGCAGTCTATCTACAGAGCCAGGCAGGGTGAGAGCTCACAACGACCAGTCAGGAGTCTTGAGATCCCCTCTCGATTGGGAAGCAAATGTCTGGGGGGAACACTGGAAACTGAGGCCATCTCTACAGGAACCCAAGTGGCCATGCTGTGGTGTGGTCAGGCCAGTGACTCTTACCAATTAAACAGCCAATGAGTTCACCACTAAACAGATCCTACTTATTGGATGATGATTGCTGCTGATGCGGCCCCTTCCCACAAACATAAAAAAATAAAGGGAAGATTTGGGGACAACACTGCAGGGGGAGGGGCATGCTAGCATAAATGACAGTAGACATGACTTTATTCCCTGTCAAACATCTGTTATCATGGGCCGGGCACGGTGGCTTACGCCTGTAATCCCAGCACTTTGGGAGGCCAAGGTGGGTGGATCACGAGATCAGGAGTTTAAGACCAGCCTGGCCAAGATGGTGAAACCCCTTTTCTACTAAAAATAGAAAAATTAGCTGAGCGTGGTGGTAAGTGCCTGTAATCCCAGCTACTCAAAGGCTGAGGCAGAGAACTTCTTGAATCCAGGAGGCAGAGGTGGCAGTGAGCCGAGATCACACCACTGCACTCCAGCCTGGGCAACAGAGCGAGACTCCGTCTCAAAAAAAAAAAAAATTGTCATCACAATTTTTTTGTGATGAAGCCAAGGTGAACTGAAGCAGGATACGAACACTCGGTACATTCATGACTATCTTCATACATTTTTAAAATGATCCTAGAGATCACCTGGGGAATAGCAATGCGGTCATGATAACAAATTTATATCAAGGAGTTTGAAAACCTGTAGCTATGACCTAGTAGGACTTCATTTGCCTCTCAAGACTAAAGTATTTTGAATTCAGGATTTTTTTTTTTTTTTTGAGACAGGGTTTTGCTGTCACTCAGGCTGAAGTGCAGTGGCACAAACATGGCTCACTGCAACCTTGATCTCTTGGGCTCTAGTGATCCTCCCACCTCAACCTCCCGAGTAGGTGGGACCACAGGTGCACATGCCACCATGCCCAGCTAAGTTTTTTTTTTGGGAAAGACCAGGTCTCACAATGTTGCCCAGGCTGGTCTTGAATTCCTGGAGCTCAAACTCTTATTTTAAATGATCCATGGATAATTTTAAAATGGATAACTTAAAATGGATATTTTAAATGGATAATTTAAATAAGAGTGCCTTAAAGCTTCCAGATCCTAGGGCAAGAAGCAAACGTCTGGTGGGAACATTGGAAACTGAGGCCATCTCAACAGGAACTCAAGTGGATATTTTAAGTGGGTAATTTAAAATAAGAGTACCTTAAAGCCTCCACTAATCAAGGCAATGATTCTCCTGTATTAGCCTCCCAAAGTGCTGGGATTACAGGTGTGAGCCACTGCCCTGGCCAGGACAATTTTACATTGTGTGATTACACTATGATCCTCTACAGTAAAAAACAATATACATTTCAGGGCTGTCAAAATAAATAAAAATAAAATATGTAAAATACATAGTATAGTGCATGACACTAAAATAGTATTTATTAAGTTCATAAATTTTACTGCATTTTACTTTGACTTTAAATGTACATTTTCCTAATGCCTAATAAATACCTAATCTTACTGACTTTAAATGTACATTTTCCTAATGCCTAATAAATACCTAATCTTACTATCTTCTTTATTTTTAAGGCCAGAAACTGAACTACATATTCAGTTTAACTTTTAGACATAAGAGTTTTGGCCGGGCATGGTAGCTCAACCCTGTAATTCCAGCACTTTGGGAGGCCAAGACAGGCAGACTGCTTGAGGTCAGGAGTTCAAGAGCAGCCTGGTCAACATGGAGAAACCTCATCTCTACTAAAAGTACAAGAAAATCAGCTGACCGCTTGTAGTCCCAGCTGCTCGAAAGGCTGAGGCACGAGAATTGCTTGAGCCTGGGAGGTGGAGGTTGCAGTGAGCTGAGATCCCACCACTGCACACCAGCCTGAGCCACAGAGCAAGACTCTGTCTCAAAAACAAACAAAATTTTACATTAATCTTTAACCCATGATTTTGATGTTATCTGTAAGTTTATTTGATATATAATGTTTAGTTCATCAATTTAGGGAAATCAAATTCATCACCTGAGAGAAAAATATAAACCCAATGTTAACAAGGAAAGCAGCAGTATTTTTCCCCCACTCGTAGCAGACATGAGAGACGTCCTTCACACAATTCCCAAGAGTATACTAAAATTTTGATGAAATTTCACAAAGTCGATAGTACATGTAAAACGTATCACAAACTTCTCCAGACTGTATTATGGGTATGTGAATAGTGAAATCAGTTCAATATCTCAAAAATATTCTTCAATAAAAATATCAGTAGTCCGGCCGGGTGCGGTGGCTCAAGCCTGTAATCCCAGCACTTTGGGAGGCCGAGACGGGCGGATCACGAGGTCAGGAGATCGAGACCATCCTGGCTAACACGGTGAAACCCCGTCTCTACTAAAAAATACAAAAAACTAGCTGGGCGAGGTGGCGGGCGCCTGTAGTCCCAGCTACTCGGGAGGCTGAGGCAGGAGAATGGCGTAAACCCGGGAGACGGAGCTTGCAGTGAGCTGAGATCCAGCCACTGCACTCCAGCCTGGGCGACAGAGCGAGACTCCCTCTCAAAAAAAAAAAAAAAAAAAAAAAAAAAAAAATCAGTAGTCCAATTTTTAAATTAAACATTTTAAAAGTGAGTCTTGATTACTCCTAGACAATGTAAAGAAAGCAAGTTGTTTTACAGTTTAAAATTATAATAGAATAACAAATACATAAATACAAAAAAATTTACAGAGTAATAATTATGAATATAAACAATGCTAGCACAAGTTGTACTAATAACATCACTTTAGATTTGGTAACACAATTATGTGGTCTAAGGTCCATAGCATTATTTTTGCTCAAGGTAGGTGATAAAATACCTTTCATTGCTTTTTTTCTCCTGAGAAACTTATTTTTTGTAAAAGCAAAAAGAAAATAGAAATAGAAATTCACAGCTCTCCAAGAATTACAGTAATTCATAGTCATCACCATTATTAAAACTACATCAATAAAAATTTCTCATTATGAAGAGGGCACAAATAAAATACACTACAGACTTGGTATGGTGGCTCATGCCTGTAACCCCAGCGCTTTGTGAAGCTGAAATGGGAGGATTACTTGAGGCCAAGAATTCAAGACCAACCTGGATAACATAGTGAGACTCCAACTCCACAAAAAATAAAATTTAGCTGGGTATAGTAGCACACGCCTGTAGTCCCCACTACTCAGGAGGTTGAGGTGGGAGGATCGCTGAAGCCCAGGTGTTCGAGGCAGCAGTGAGCTATGACTGCACCACCACACTCCAGCCTGGGTGACAGAGACCCTGTCTCTAAAAATGAAATAAAATAAGACTATGGGTTATGTACTATACCCATTAAAACAATGACAAGTTCACCTCTTTCTTCTGTTTTCAAAGTATGTCAAAATTCAAATAAGTTAACTGATATTACTACAAAAAATAACCCTCAATCCAACATCTATATATCAACAATCATTAAAACCTACCTTACAAATGATAAAAGATTTCACTGATTCTCAACTTTGTGGCCAAAAACTGATAGTGCAGTTATAATTGTATAATTAGCAGAGACTTCAAAACAACTTTAGGACTGTAGTATATTAATCATAATCTCAATTCCCCTAGGGGGAAGGAGAAATGAAAAGTTTCACTGGAATGTTTATAATGGGATTGGTGGAGTAGAAGAAAAGGATAGCTGGGGCGGGGAGCAGCCTGTAATCCCAGCACTTTGCGACACTGAGATGGGAGGATTGCTTGAGCCTGAGAGTTTGAGACCAGCCTGGGCAACAGCAAGACCCCATCTCTACAAAAATTTAAAAACTAGCTGAGTGTGGTGGCATGCAAGTGCGGTACCAGCTATTTGGGAGGCTGAGGTAGGAAGATCTCTCGAACCCAAGAGGTGGAGGCCGCAGTGAGACTTATTCGCATCACTGCACTCCAACCTGGATGACGGAGTAAGACTTTGTCTCAAAAATACAAAGATAATTGGATCTTATGAAAATCATAATATCATAATTTTATCATCTCAAAATAAGAATATGCTATACTGCACGAATTTGATACAGAAAAAGTCTGAGACGGGGTACATATGGAACAAAAAAATATGAGACATTCTCTCAAATGAATTTATGAAAATTCTAAGGTGGTATGTTCCTTCACAAATTATAAATTCCTAGGGAAAAACAACTTTGTTGCCAAAGCTACCAAATAGATGGCTGCTGTACTACTTTCAAGCTACAGCACAAGCATGCCGGGAGGGCTAGGCTAGATTATTTCTGAATGAACTTCAGTAATAATTCCCACAACATATCCTGAGTCTCATTAAGTTCTTGACACTGTATTAAGTATTGTATATATATTACAAGAATGCTCACGGCAAGACTATGAGTTAAATTATTCTCCTTAAAGAGAAGGAAACTGAGGCAGAGAGCGGTTATATAATTCACCCACAGTAACACAGTTAGTAAGTGGTAGACCATGACAATCTGGCTTTTAATAACTATCCTAAAATACTGAGTACATACTTACTATGTGCCAGAGACAAAACTCAAGTCAATTTGACTATCATATACTCATATGTACTTTTATTCCAAGTGTTTCCTACATGGTAATGAATTTGTCATTATAAATCTTAATCATAATGACACATTCATAAGACAGAACTCCTATGAAATGTATAGTTCAGAAAGTAACTCTTTTTTTTTTGAGACAGAGTCTTGCTCTGTTGCCTAGGCTAGAGTGCATTGGCGCGATCTTGGCTCACTGTAACCTCTGCCTCCCAGATTCAAGCAATTCTCCTGCCTCAGTCTCCTGAGTAGCTGAGATTACAGGCACCTGCCATCACTCCCACCTAATTTTTGTATTTTTAGTAGAGATGGGGTTTTCTCATGTTTGCCAGGCTGGTCTTGAACTCCTGATCTCAGGTTATCCACCCGTCTCGGCCTCCCAAAATGCTGGGATTATAGGCGTGAGCCACCATGCCCAGCCCAGAAATTAACTCTTATAAACTAGCATTAAAATATTCAATATACAAACCACATAAAACTGCATGAAAACTAAGAATTATTGTTACTAGGCTGTCAAAAGTTTTGATAAACTTTAAGAGAAACAAAGACAGTAAAATGTCAGAAAATATGAAATACCCAATATTTGTCGCATCACATAGATCACTGGTAGATAAATAACTATAGTACGATATGGCCTACTAAATAATTTTAAAACTGCTAAAAAATACAACTTATTCCCAGCAATAATTCCCTATTAGGTAATAACACTTTATTAATCATAACTCCAAAGTTCACAAAATTATGGCAAAGCAAACGCATTCATGCTCTGCTGACAGTGTAAACTTGCTCAAGTCTTTGGGGAGGCAAAAATCTGGCAACCACAGAAACATTTATATCTTTTGACTAGTAATTCATTTGAGATTAGTATCCTACAGAAACAATTCATAAAAGAAAAAGATAAATGCACAGAGATGTTCAATTCAATGTCAAAATAGGCATAAACTGAAAACTATTATTTTCCTGTCAGGCATTTAGTACAAATTTAATACTTATTTTTTAACTATCAAGTAACAAATACCATAAAGGTTATACAACATGGAAAAATACAATGCTATAAAAGTAAAATAAAAATAAAAGTAAAATAAAAACTTGTTTGATATAATTCTGTAAAAACTGTAATATATATGCACAAACTAGAAGAAAACAAAAATAATGAACACAATTATGTTAGTATCGCAAAACAAGTTGATACATAAATAATTGTTCCAACACATGTTTAATAAATAAAAGCAAACATACTAGCCCAAACAGTAAAATTAGAAAAACCAAAACTATAAAATTGGAACAAAGCTAAAAAATTGGAATGACAAAGGTTTCAGTTCTGCTAGCAAACTAAAGAATATTTAGGGAATATATTTATAAATTTATGGTCAATATTATAGATAAAAATACTATATATTACAAAAATAACCAAAGTCGGTTATTTTGCCAATTACAATTATTTCTCCCTGTCTTTCCCTACCAAGCTTGTTGAGAATCTCTACTATAATAAGCCACTACTACTGTTGGAAGTATTTTCTATTCCTTGGGTAGAAAGGCAAAAGAGTGGTTGAGAACCACTATCTTTGTTAAGATACAGAATGCAAATATGGGTGAACAGGCAAAGCCCCCAAAACATTTTATTTACATCTCTTCTTTACTGTCAATGTCAAAATGCCAAGGAAAAAAACCATCAGTAAACATACTTCAAAGTGAAAATGAAGATGGGTGTGGTGGCTCGTGCCTGTAGTAATTCCAACACTTTGGGAGGCCGAGGCGGGTTCGAGACCAACCTCGCCAACACGGTGAAACCCCAATTCTACTAAAAATACAAAATTAGCCAGGCATGGTGGCAGGCACCTGTAATCCCAGCTACTCAGGAGGCTGAGGCAGGAGAATCACTTGAACCCAGGAGGCGGAGGTTACAACGAGCTGAGAGCGGCACTGCACTCCAGCCTAGGTGACATAGCGACTCCATCTCAAAAAAAAAAAAAAAGTGAAAATGAATACACTAGTTTCAAGGTTGCCAACAATAATTGAAAAACTATATATAATGAATACATATATATTTATAATCATATAATATGTAACATTAAATACACCTGTAACATAAAATAATGTATAAAAATAGGCCAGATGCAGTGGCTCATGCCTGTAATCCCTTAAAAGTGAAAATGAATACACTAGTTTCAAGGTTGTCAGCAAGGTTGTCAAAAAGTCTCAACAAATTGAAAAGACATATATAAGGAATACATATTTATTTATAATTATATAATATGTAACATTAAATATATTTATAAGATAAAAATAGTGTGTAAAAACAGGCCTGGTGTGGTGGCTCACACCTGTAATCCCAACACTCTGAGAGGCCAAGGTGGGTGGATCACCAGAGGCCAGGAATTCAAGATAAGCCTGGCCAACATGGTGAAACTCCATCTCTACTAAAAATACAAAAATTAGCAGAGTATGGTGGTGCACCCCTAGGAATAGCACCCCTAGCTGTTCCGGAGGCTCAGACAGGAGAACCTCTTGAACCTGGGAGGTGGAGATTGCAGTGAGCCAAGATTGCACCATTGCACTCCAGCGTGAGAAACAGAGGGAGACTCTGTCTCAAAAATAAAATAAAATAAAACACACTTACTGATGGCCTTAAAGATCCACAAATTTCCTTGATTTTCTATGAAACTATCTTTTACCTTACTATATAACCTTTTAACCTTGAGAAACATAACAAAGAAAATAAAATGTTCCATGGGGTGTTCCTTCAAACATAAATAGGCGATTACTATCCTACTACTTCAACATTAAAACTTACATAAAGAGAACATGCAGCATTTTAGACAAGTTCTTAGCCTTGAGGAATTGGTGTGAGTATAACATAAACACAGAAATACTAAATTAAAATCCAGATTATAACAATACCAAGTGAGTTTTTTGTTTTTGTTTTGTTTTGAGATGCAGTCGCACTCTGTTGCCCAGGCTAGAGTGCAGTGGCACGATTTCGGCTCACTGCAACCTCCTGCTCCTGGATTCAAGAGATTCTCCGGCTTCAGCCTCCCCAGTAGCTGGGACTGGAGGCGCCCACCAACGTGGTTTCACCGTGTTGGCTAGGCTGGTCTTGAACTCCTGACCTCAGTTGATCTGCCTGCCTCACGTTCCCAAAGTGCTGGGATTACAGGCGTAAGCCACCACATCTGCCTAAGGTGGGATTTTTTTAGGGTACATTTTAATTATACAAAATAAACCAACAAGTGCTATATGCATTGACTTTTATAAAAATCAGTTGAATATTAATTATTGTTATTCACTGAATTTTAAAAAAGAGGTTCTGGTGAAAATCTGGTTTTAATAAGGGAGACTTCAACTACTTTATCTTCTCCAATGACATTTTAGTAAGAATAAAAACGATAAAGAAATGCCTACCTATAGACATATTTCATATTGGAAGGACGAGCTTGAAGACAAAATAAGTAGAAACAGCACACATTGGTGAGACTGTTTACCTGATCTAACATGATCTAACAATTTACCAGACAAGAATGTATGTTATCATTAAAACCCAAGTTTTCCAAAATACAAAAAGTTGGGTAGAAAAAAATGTACATTATTCTTTGAAGAGTTAATGCTACTTATAGATAGATGTTTGATGTATGGAATATTTTTCAACCATACTCATAGAGCTTTCAGATCCTGAATACCAATAAAAAGCACCTCCACCCCTATTATTTGTTAAAATGCTGACAACCATTTCTATTTATTTATTTATTTATTTATTTGAGACGGAATCTCGCTCTGTCGCCCAGGCTGGAGTGCAGTGGAGCGATCTTGGCTCACTGCAACCTTCGGCTCACTGCAACCTCTGGCTCACTGCAGCCTCCGCCTCCCGGGTTCAAGGGATTCTCCCGCCTCAGCCTCCTGAGTGGCTGGGACTACAGGCGCCACCACGGCAGGCTAGTATTTTGCACTTTTAGTAGAGACGGGGTTTCACCGTGTTAGCTAGGAAGGTCTCCTCACCTCATGATACGCCGCCTCCCAAAGTGCTGGGATTACAGGAATGAGCCACAGCGCGCGCCCAGCCTCTATTATCTCAGCTTAAAAATAAAAAACGCCAAAGAAAAAAGTGCAGGAATTCCTGGGTTACATATTTAACTAATAATAATACAGTGCCCCAAATACGAAATAAACATTCGGATAAGGTATTTTAAAAAGGATTTTCAGGAAACGCACCCGGAGCTACAGAAGGTATTATGTATCCTACACACACACAAAAGGTCCCTGAAAGCTCCTTCCTTACTGACAATTAAAATACATAACATCTAAGTTCTAAATTTCCACGATATTACATTTTAAATCATTTCTTAAAACTTAATGGCAGTAGCATTCTCTCAAAGCAAGATTAAACGTCTTGGAAAGGCAACATACACATCACGGCAAATTTGGAAGATTCTCAGAAATTCTTTTACACATCACAGTAAATCTGGAAGATTCCTAGAAATTATTTTACAAAGACGAGGATTCTTAACTATTACGCAACTATTGACGGCCTTAAAGATCCATGAACTTTCTTAATCTGCAGAGGGGTATCTGTATTTTTAAAACGTATTTTACAAGGATGTTCCTATCATTTTGAAACAAAGTTTTTACGGTGGATTCCTCAAGTAAGAAAAAAAAAATTAATACATGATAAAACTGTTTCTGTGTTTGTACTTCAAGGCACTTAAATCTGTAGGTGTTACTTTTTAACAAGCTTTTATAAAGCTTTACCTTCATAATTTTGATTCATGAGACAAAAGCTATATGGCTATTTAAAGATTAGAACGGCTGTTACTGACAATGATAACGCCAGTGGTCATGTTTCTTCAAATAGGACAAAAAGTGTGCTCAGAGGAAGTTTTTGTTCTGATTTTAAATGTATATCGTAAAATGCATGCATTGTGACGTCTCCATAATTTAAAACCTCTAAGAAATTTAAACTTTCACATTATAATTTAGGGATTAGTCAATCCCTTAGTACCAGGTTAAGTAATAGCCAGGAAAGCATTAGAAAACCTGAAGGTACATGTAAAGAAATGCTTTACATCACTACTTAAAATAGGTGTTGAATTTTAAGAGAAACATTTCTTTCAGTAAAATTTCTGATGCCTAAGGTCCATCAGGAGTAATCTCTTTTACTACATGATATTCACAGTAGTTTTGCTCTTGGCCTCACCAGTTTTAAGACTCTCCATTAAGTAAAGCCAATTTTATACTACCTAGGGGCACAAAAATAGTCCCCAGCTCCTCCTCTCTTTTTCCTCCTAGGTTCGGTTAAACGAGCGAACATGGAAAACACGTACACACACTCCGTTTCGGCCCTGGACCTAGGGCACTGATGAAAAGCAAATTATTTCTTTACATAAGGTCTGCTATCCACCCAAAGAGATTAAAAAAAAATAGGGGAAAATACCAGAATCAGTCTGCACCCACACCTAAGCCCCGCCCCACCGGGAAAAAGTGGGGGGTAGCGGGACCGTGAGGGTGGCGGAAAGGACGGAAAAGGCCGAGACTTCCAGCTCCCAGGTTCTCCACACCATTCTTTCCTTCAGGCTGCACCGCAGCCAGGGACCCTGATTCTATTTTCAGCCGCGCCTCCCGATCCTGCTCCCCGCCACCATCACAAATACACGGTCCTCAATCGCTTGAACACTGGGTGGGGAGACTAGAGTGGGCCCTCTCCCCGCCCAACCCAAGGACTGTGGGTGGGAGAGGTCTGCCTGCGCACACGGCTGACTCGACGCGCGCCCTGAGGACCTCTGAACTGACCCAAGCAGGGGGAAGATAATTCGGAGGGAGGGGTCTAAGAGGAGCCGTTATTCCTTTTTCCTCTGCCTTAGGAAAGCGCGCGAGAGGGAGGGGCCGGAACAACGAACGCTGGTTACCTAACGGTCCGGCCCAGCCAGTCAGGCTCCCAAAGCCCACACCGCGCGGGCGGCTAAGGTAGCAGCAGAGCCACAATCGCCCCAAGGGCTAGGAAGCACGTCAGGAGCACCCGAGGTGATGGGAAACGGGGGGTGGGGACTGTGCTGAGCGACGTCGCCATGTTAGCACCTTCTTTCTCCGTATCCCTACAGTCTCCAGCCCTGCTGACCTCTGCCCATCATTACTCACCTTTCCAGGTCAATAGTTCATGATCCTTTCGGTCACCTGCGAGCCCCGAGCACAGCCGTGTTTACAAACCACCCCTGGACGAAAAGGCTGAACGGCACTTTAAAGGCCACGGACTCCCACAGGCTTCCGTCCTCTCTCGCGAGATCGGACTGACAACCCTCCCCGCCGCCGACCCGCCCCGCTCCCGGCATCCCCCCCTTCCTTCTCGCGCCCCTCCCCTCCATGCACACGCCCCTTCTTGCCTTCCTTCTGAGGGAGAGCCTCCGAGTCAGGTGATGCCGTCCGGCTTAAGGAGAAGAAGGCGGGTCTTCCGCAGGGCGCGTAGAGGGGACGGGCACCAAAGAGCACTCGGGCGCTCATGATTGGGCAAGGAGCCCGAAGGGTGGGAACCAGAGGGCCCAAGGAGCGTTACCTCTGTAAACCCAAGGCTGTGGAAGGCTGTGATTGGCTGTCGGCTGGAGGAGGGGGCGGGTGCAGGCAGCGGAGGAGGGCTCGGCAGGGTGTTGGCGGTGTGAGGTGAGGAAGGTGAGCTCCAGAAAGGCTGGTAGGGGGAAGCAGGATGGGTCTTCCGAGCCCAGCCCCAGGAGCCGGGTGTCTCCGTTGCCGTCGCTTCCCAGCACTAGGTAGGGAGGTGGGTAAAGGTAGGCTGCGTTCCTCAGCCCATCCCCTGGCTCCCCGGGAGTCTGGACGGGGAGCTTCGGGTTAGGAGAGGTTTGGGGGAGGCAGAGTTTGCTGGTAATTCCCCATCCCTCCCCTCCAATAAATCCCACACAACTTAAAGATTTTAATATTAACTGTAGGGATGTTGGTTATTCAATAAATAGGCACAAGTTGAAAAGTATGATCAGAGGCATCTGAAAATTTACTCAATAAAAGTTTTTCAGTCTTTTATTTTTCCATTTATTAAATACTGATTTCTAGTCTGTAACAAAATTATGAACTAGTTTATATATTAACATAAAATACACTCTCAAAATTGTTTAAAGGTTTTAGGGGATATTATGAGAGTTAATGAGCCTGAAGTTCAAGAATGATATCTGGCATAAAAGTGAAATTGTAATGGCATTGACATTTTCACAGGTAGGTCTCTGGACTGCATACATGTATATAAGCCAACTCAGTCCTCTTTTAAAACTAATTTTAGTTAAAAAACATTAAGCCAAATTATTAACACTTTCCTACTTAAAATGAAGGTGTTGTCCCCATATAGTAACAGTAATGTAGTAGTGTCATTGTAGTGTAACACTATGTCAGCAAAACCTCACAGTTCAGATTACTCATGATGGAAATGGTGGACAAAATGTTTGATTGACATCACAATTGTTAGGTCTAGAAAACATTGATTAAAATGATGCTTCTCTCTCCATCTCTCAAAACAACTAATGTGAGAAAAAGAACTAGAAATGTTACAACGTTTCAAAAGAAGTTTGGGTCAATTAGAATAGACTTTTTAAAAAATTATTTTTCCATTCACGTGTATTAAAATTTGAAATTATTTTTTTCAGTGTTGATTCAATTGGGCAATAGCTTTGGTTTTAAATTTCTTATTTCTACTTCTCCGCTCTGTTGTCAAGCAGTTAATTATCTACATGATGCATTCGAGGAACACATTTTGAAGAAAGTCTTTCAGTTCTTTTTAGACAAGAGAAGAACTAGTGATATGAACAGTACTCTGATCTGTTTTGATAATTCAGTTTCAGCTAATTTTCTAAAGAGAAGGTATACCTAAAGTGAGAAAAAAAATAAACAAGATAGGGGGCGGGAAATAGGTGGAAACTATGCCAGTCTGTTATATATGCATTTTGGCAGCCTGGCGTTTAACAAAGGGTCTCACTTTATCCACATGAAATTTCTAGTTCCACAGCAGTTTGTTTACTATAGTTTTTCTACAAGTGGGGAAGACATTCAGCATTGTCAAAATGAATGTAGTTACCATATTCAGGTCTGATTCCATGAACTTGTCTCACTACTTATTCATATCCTCATAAAATGCCATCCTTTTCCATTTTTGTTCTCACTTCTGCATTCCTCAATATCCCCAAGGGTCCTAAAATTCTTTACAGTCTTCTCTTTACAAATGCAGGAAACTTCTTGTAGACCTCTTCTTTACCTGTCTTGTTCAATAATGCACCTACCCAAAACTTAGTTCTAAGAGAATTAGTGAGGGTCTAGTGAATCCCCTTTAAGAACCCAGCATGACTGCTAAATAAAACCAATATTCCTTAGATACAAAATGAGGCTATTTGAAGAAAATGCATTTCTGTTATGGAAGTGTTAATAAATACCATAAGAATCAATGATGGTCTCTAAACGCCCTCAAAATCTTCCAAATGCCACATAAATGTGGTATTTCCACCTTAGTATGATAGGGCTGTTAATCCATAATCTGTTAAAACTGCTCACAAAAATTCTAAAACTAATCTGTGTGTGTATATATATATACACATTCTCATGCTGCAAATAAAGATATACCCGAAACTGGGTAATTTATAAAGGAAGGAGGTTTAATTGATTCACAGTTCAGCATGGCTGGGGAGGCTTCAGGAAACTCACAATCATGGCGGAAGGGGAAGCAAACATATCCCTCTTCACCTGGCGGCAGCAAAAAGAATGAGTGCCCAGCAAACGGAGAAGTCCCTTATAAAACCATCAGATCTCTGAGAACTAAGTCACTATCATGAGAATAGGATGGGGAAACCACCCCCATGATTCAGTTATCTCCACCTGGTCCCTCCCATGATGTGGGTGGGGATTATGGGAACTACAATTCAAGATGAGATTTGGGGTGGGGACCCAGCCAAACCATCTCTCTCCATCTTCCCTTTCAACTTCTCCTCCTTCTCTCTCTCGCTAATAATTAATTTACAGAACACAGTTTCTGTTTGTCTGCAGCTAACCAAAACATAGAAGACTACAGGGCACCCCTTACGTCTGCTTGGTACAACTAATCCTAGGCTTAGGGAAAGAGCCTGTACATTTTCACGATATTCTCAGGATACAGCCTAGTACAGTGGATTAGCTGGGATTTTATCAGTGGAATCAAGGTAGGGGTGTGTGTGTGTGTGTGATGTGAAAGGGGTGGGGGACACAGGACATGATTACCCCACTGATATCTGAGATGAAATAGGATAATGTGGGCCCAGACATTGTACAGACATTTTGGTAGCTTCTATCTCATGGCAGATCTTTTCCTCTCTCTGCCAGTTCAGGGTCTTCCTGCACATTGCTGAAATGGCCTATGTTCAAGTTACCTCTCAGCACTTGTCCTCATTATGGAAATTCTAAGTGCAGGGATGTCTACCCTCCAACCCAAATCTTGGGTTTCCCAAAATAATTTATAATTATTGGGGTGTGGCATTATGGGGAAAAAAGTCTATGTTTATCTTCACATCATACCAGTTAGCTTATACTAGCTTCAACAAAACCAGTCCAGAGAGAGGGAGAATGGAATTTAAGGGCCTTGGTTTTTTTTCTTGATGCTAATGCCCTCTCTCTCATCTGACTCACCAGAAAGAGGGATTGCTGTCATTATATTCTGCTCTTTATACAATATTAGGTTATTAATAAAAATAGTACCACTCCTACCTTTCATGGCTTCCCATAAATGACCCCTCTGTGTTATTTCAATTTATCACCTTTATTGTGTCTTCCCTTGTTCCTTACTCAGTCTAAAATGCATAGGTCATCTTGTTGAACAGTATGCTTGTTTGCTGTCTGCCTAGAGCCACTTTGACCTTCCATCATCTCTTCTTTCCAGTGCACAACCCTGATAACCCTCACTGCTCTTTACATCAGTTTGTATTAACAAGCTTCCCAAAATTGCTGGAGTGTCACAAAACTAGGTGAATGATGTTCACTACCAATTTGTTACCTGTCTGGAGCTGGGTCCCTACTGCTGCTCTGCATTTCTTTTATGCACATCTAGTCTGTGCCATATATACCTTTCTTCTCTTTTCAAGCCCAGATCTGTAAAATTATACCTCTTGTATTTAAAAGCATATAAAAAACAAAGTTCATCATTTCCCCAAATCAGCTTTTTCCTTGTCGTTGCTAACAGTCACATAAAAAAAAAAAAAAAAAAAAATCAGAGCATGGGTTTTAAGGAAGATCTGAATTTGGATCCCGACTTTGCCACTTAATGGCTGTGTGATTTTGGGAACTGTTTAACCTCTGAGCCTATTTTCCTTTGCATCTTGGAAATTATTCCCAAGTTTACAGGTTGTTATCAGGGTTAAATAACAGTATAGCTAGCACTTACTAGATGCACACACCCTCTCTTCTCCCAATTGGTTCCTGAGATCTAGGCATTAAATCCTACTGATATTACCTTTGCATTGTTTTTAAAATATAGTTGATCCTTGAATAAGGTTGGGGGTCCGGGGCATTGATTCCCCCCACCAGTCTCCCATGCAATAAAAAATTTGCATATAGCTTTTGAGTTCCTCCAAACTACAGCCTACTGTTGACCAGAAGCCTTACTGATTACATAGTTGATAAACAAATTTTGTACTTTATATACATTACATACTGTATTCTTACAATAAAGGTGGAGAAAAGAAAATGTTAAGAAAATCGTAAGAGAAAATACATTTCTAGTACTATATCGATATCATTAAGTTTACAAGTTTCCACCATCTGTTTACAAGATGAATTGTCTGAAATGGTGACAGTTGCAGCTGCGGACCTCTTCTATCTATGGTGCATATCAAGCCATTCAACTTCTTGCAATGTCATGACTTCGCGTCGTGGGACCGCTTCTAGCGTCACTAGTAGTACTCAGTATAGGTTCCATGGTGTTATTCAAGATTTATAATATTGCACTAACCCAGTGAAAAATATGCAAGAACTGGCTGGGTGCGGTGGCTCACGCCTGTAATCCCAGCACTTTGGGAGGCTGCGGCAGGCAGATCACCTGAGGTAAGGAGTTCGAGACCAGCCTGACCAACATGGTGAAACCCCATCTCTGCTAAAAATACAAAAATTAGCTGGGTGTAGTGGCAGGTGCCTGTAATCCCAGCTACTCAGGAGGCTGAGGCAGGAGAATTGCTTGAATCCGGGAGGCAGAAGTTGGCAGTAAGCCGCCACTGCATTCCAACCTGGGAGACAAGAGCGAAACTTCATCTCAGGAAAAAAAAAAAAGGCAAAAATTGCAAAAGATCACTTTTTTTGTGTGATACACAATTTATTGGAGATGAACTGCCCCACGGAGATGATGAGCATCACAGCATTTTAAGTGGATACTCATAACACTTAAGCTCACTACAATAGCAACAGGAGGTGGCCGCTAAATTATTACAGTAGTACAGTATGTTCTTCAGTTAATTTTATGCAGTTATGGTTTACTCCATCTCTACATTTACATTTCTCTCAACTGTAAATGGTACAGTGTACAGGCTATGTGCATGTTTTGATAAATTTAAATTTTTGTAATAGATTTATGTATATTTTATGGCACTAAATGAAGTAGACCAGTATCTACATATTTTATGCATTCATATCATTTTGTTAATTTTCTCGATTATTTCTAGGCTACATGGTTTGCCTGAGTTTTTTCAATTTGTTTCAAACCTCAAACAATTTTCCAACATACTGAAAAAAGTCTGTGTATCAGTGGACCTGCACAGTTCAAACCCATGTTGTTCAGGGGTCAACTGTCTTCACTGCCACCATCCTAGACTAGGCCTCCATTACATCTCAGCAAAGCTACTGTAGTATGACTGCTGTTCATTGCTGGCTCCGGTCCATCCCACACACTAGTCTCTTATCAACCTTTCTAAAATACACCTCTAAACTTTGAATGACTTGACAGTAGCACATGAATACAACTCACACTCTTATACCTGCCTGTTTACATAAAATGGCCCCAGTCTTCCTTTACAGCCTTATCTCACACCATTTCTATTTCATACTCAGGGAACTCCTTGTTTCTCATGTACCAATGGTGTGCTCATTTACTTTTCCTCATGCTTTTCACTAGCCAAGATGCCCTCTTCTTCTGGTCTGTCCTTGTGACATGGTTAAGGTTTGTCTTAAATTACAAATAGTACTTCTTCATGTGACTCTTTAACTATAAAATTATTTCTACTCCCTCTGAACATCTGAACACTTAACTGCCACTCATTTAATTCACCATTTTACCAACATCATCTTACCAATATAGAAAATCCATTTAAAGTTTGACAGAAAAATAGTATCTTTATCAGCTTCTGTTCAGAAACGAAGAAGTCAGTAAAAAGCATTTAGCGTTAATATTTGTTTGCAAAGCTCATAAGCTGAGGCAGTACTTTCTATAAAAATGGTGCACAATAAACATTTCTGCTAGGAGTAGATGCATTCCAGTGATGTACTTTCAATGTCGTAACTTTGTTACTAGAAATAAAAATTAAGTAAAAGGATGTATACTCAACGATGTTAAACTTCTGATGCACTATGCCCTTTCCCCTCTATAAAGTTTGAGTCATTGTGTGTGGTTTTTTGTTGTTATTGTTTTCTCAGTAGCCTTAAGACTATGCAGCCACAGCTCAGTTAGTCCATTTTCATTCTGGGAGATTCCCTCAGCTGGGACATCTCTTAAAAGAAACCTGTTTCTGAATCAGTGTTTCAAGCCTTTTCAACCACCAAAACCAGCACCAAGAACAGGTCTTTACCAAGACTGTTTTTATTTAAAATATACTTGGAATAGATGACTATTAATCTCAGCAATTTCCTATCACTTTTAAAATTTTATACTATGTACTTTGTATTACATAGTACAGTACTTAGTTTCAGTAAGACATGTAAAATTTGCCATTTTAACCACCTTAAAGTGTACAATTCAGTGATATTTATTATAGTATATTTACAATGTTGTGCAACCATCACCAGTAATTCATCAAAATTAAAAAAATTTTTAGGCCAGATTTAGCAGTGAGGGGCTATATACCAACTTTAATGACACTCATGTTAATAAGTTCTGATAACCCACTACCATCAGATCAGCCGTAATTCGTCCAATTTTCATAATCCTAAAAGGAATCCCCACGCGCATTAAGCGGTCACTCCCTCTTCACCCATCTCCCTAGTTCCTGATAACTACTAATTGGCTTTGTCACTATGGATTTGCCTATTTTGGGTAGTTCATATAAACGGAATCATGTGGCTGGCTTCTTCCACTTAGCATGTTTTTAGGGTTCACTCACATTTATTCAGTATGTATCAGTACCTCATTTATTTTCATGGCGGAATATTCCATTATATGGATGTATTTTACTTATCCATTCATCAGCTGATTTGGTTGTTTCTACCTTTTGACTTTTGTAAGTAGTGCTTCTATGAATACTTGTATACAGGTTTTTGTTTGAATACCTATATCTAATTCTTTTGGGTGATATAGACTAGATGATGAATCAACTAAAAACGTGGCAGCAGCTCTACCTTTTTAGCTTTTTTGGGCCTCATTTCACTTTATAGAAGGTAGCGTATGTATAACTTAGTGATTCTCAAACAGTATGCACAAAAATCACCTGGGAAGCCTTTTTAAAGATGCAGATTGCTGAGTCTCATGTCCAAGGAGTCCAATTCAGTAGGTCTGGAACCTAGGGATTTTTATTTTTTCAACGAGCACTGATTCTGATGGAGGCGGTCTTCCCACACTTGAGGAACTTTGGTAACTCACTGCTCTTTCTCAATGGAAATCAAACAGGCAAAGGGCACTAAAAAAAGTAAAATGTCACTTTCCTAATTATCAACTTTCAAAAAACCCTGAAACTTGGATGATAGATATTATGGTACAATACATTTGCTAGGGGAAAAACTGTCTATAGTAGCACCACCTTCCTTTGAATGGGAAAAGTTTGACCAAGAAGCAACATAAAGTATTAGCAGCAAAATACTCTTGAACCAGCTATCATCCCCAAGACTCCCACTATAAACAGGTTAGCAACAGTGATAAACGCTGCCTTACAGCAACTTTTGGCTGTAAAAATCTAGCCAATTCAGTCTACTTTTTGATATTTGGTTTTTAATAGTCTTGTTCAAGTAAGAAACTAGCTGCTAGTTGGACTGAACCTGTTCTGAAAAGACATGGAAGATTCATTATAAGCACACAATTGCTTAATGTGAGACTTACTGAAAAACAAAAATCACATTACCTCCCAGCTTAAGGCTTCATTTCCTAAAAAGCTGACGTGATTTATTTTTAGAACCAACTGCCTGGAAGGTGATTCTGATTTGAAGTATTCTAACTGATGTTAGACCTTAAAAACACAAGACCGTCTTGAGTATTAACTATCTTTAATTAACCGTATTTTATAGAAGCTCAAAACACCCAAATATTTATCCTTTATATGAATAAACAAAAGCCCTATGAATTACAATATGCAGAACACTATATAAAAGAATTCCCATAAAAATTACATTGGGATATTTTCATCAGTGGAGCAACTGCTGTAGCTTCCTCTGAATTGGACAGCATCTGTCTGAATGCACATTCTTCTTTGTCATAATCTAAACTTAGTGTAAGTACAAATCACAGAAGAAATTAAAGTTTTCATCTTTAATGAAATGACTTTGGAAATAACGTACATTTCCATGACACCAATACTACAGTTTTTGGAGTCACAGTAAGATACACAGAATTACATCCGTAATTAATAAGAATGCCAACATGTCAAGCAGTAATTTGTTACATGGCAAACAAAATCAAGAAAGCAACCATCAAACAAAAGAGACCCATAGCTTCAGACAAGGCAAATCCCAGGATAGCATATGAGAACAGCTGCTGCTTCAGCGAAGGGTTTCTAAAAGAGACCACATATGACTGTTACTTTGAAATATTAGTTTCAACATGTTTGGTAAACGTTAAAGAATCAGATTACTAGTGTGGGAATTTTTGTAAACTGAAAAGTCTGCTGGAAGAGTATTTGCCTAGATCTCTCTTATACTAGTCTCCTCAATTCTGACAATATGGTGTAAAGGTAGGGGGCTGTCTCTCAATATAAATGGTTACTTTTCATTCATTTTGATGGGTTCTGACATTCTTATCCCTCTGAAAATATGGTCTGTACCTTTTAAGATCTGACAGTTTAGGTCTTAAATAAAATAAATCGATTATTTTAAGGAATGTGCTCTAATAATTTTATTCCCAAAATAGTTTAACAATTAGGAATGCACACTCTTAAGTCAGATGTAGTTAAAATTCATTTTCTGATATTTACTAGCTATGACCTGGGCAAGTAATGTGACCGCTGTGTCTCTAGACCTTCATAGGTGTTATTCTCATAATACCCCAAATGCTGTTATGAGAATTAAGTGAGATAATGCATACAAAGCCCTTTAAATGTAATGCAAGACACAGAGTAAGCACTTAATGCAAAGTAGCTATTATTTCAGTAGCTAAGTTTCCAACTATTGCAAGCATGCTCTTAAACTTACTTATTGAGGGATAGAAATGATTACCTGGCATAACCAATGATAAGGCTGCCAAAGACTGTTCCAATACCAGCACCAGAACCAGCTACTCCTACCGTTGCAGCACCTGCACCAATAAATTTGGCAGCAGTATCAATGTCTCTGCTGATTGCACTGGTCTGAAACTCCCTTTGGATTAGCTGAGACACACCATTCGGGGCCCCATTAAATACCGTAGAGCCCTAGAAAACAGAAAATAAAGGTAAAGGTCTATCAGTAATCATTTTAATTAAGTATCATACTGTCAAAATAACTACTTTTTTACTTTGTAGCTGAGTGTAAAGAGGCAAATCAAGAGCTTAGAATAATCTCACTCTTGCAGAATAGGGATAACAGTATCTACATCTTAAAAGCGTGGTGAAAATTAAGAAACAACATATATAAATACGCTTTTAAAGTAGGGTTTTTTTGTTTTGTTTTTTTTAAAGAGAGGGTCTCACCTGGTTTGTCACCCAGGCTGGAGTGCAGTATAGTGTGGTGTGATCATAGCTCACTATAGGCTCGAACTCCTGGGGTCAAGCAATCCTCCCGCCTTGGCCTCCCACAGTGCTAGGAACACAGGTGTGAGCCATCGCATCCAGCCCAATAGAGTTTTCAATAACTGTAGCTATTATAATTTTAAATATAGGCAACTTAAATCGATAAGACTTGAATATAAGTACTACAGTATTTCTTGGTCAAGTTTTGGATAGAGAAATTTCTCTACTTGGCTCATCTAGTTTTTTGGATAAAAGGGTGGAAAAGAATTGCCCTCAAACTCTTATAAAGTTTTTTCCTTCACTCTAATCAAAACTCTACTCTTACTTGGTAGTGTTATCTAATTTCAATTATTGCTACTATTACCTCTCCAGTCCTAGCCTCTCGTCGAGATAACACTGATGCAGAAATTGGTCTGTATGCAACTCTGGATCCAGCTCGGATCTATTAATGATTAAAAAAAAAAAAAAAGAATTCCAATATTAAGAAAGAATACAGGTAAGATTTCAATGACTTTTCTGGTACCATGAATTCTAAAAAAGCAAGCAGTAAAAATTAATCAGAGACGTCTGAATTGACTCTTCGCTGTTTGGTCATTTTTAATACATTAAGTAATTTTAATACAGTTTCATGCTAATCAAATTGTAAAGCTTGCCACCTTAAATAAAATTTCTAATAACAATTAATTACAAAGAGAGTAAGAACTGCTTTTGACATTTCCATTATTGTAGCGCCACAAGTCAAGTCAGAAAAAAGCAATAAATACCACACATTCTTTGGCAATTTTAAGTGGACCAACAAGTATATTAGTAGTGTCACTATGAACATTCATCATTCAAAATAGCCCAGCAGTTAACATAAGCCCTGACCATTTCAAAGATATTTCTATATGACCATTAATCATAAAAAAAAGTGTTTAAAAAAGGAACTTAAGCAATTCTACTTCAGTTTAAGAATAATCTGTGAAATATCTGACCATAAGGACATATTCCGGTCCAACTTCTCTACCCTTGAGTGTCTATAAACTAAGGTCACAGAAAAACCCTTCAGAACCAAGATCTGATTGTCTAAGACAAATCTTCCAGATTTAGACTCACTTAAAGCCTGCAAAATTGTTATGAAAATAATACTCCAGAGGCAGTAAGAAAGACTCTGGGCTCGTTCCCCCACCACCTTCTTCCGCCCCCACACGGAAAGGCAAAGTCCCTCCCTCTGCAGCAACGAGTTTGACCTACAGGCAGGGACTGGAAAGCACTGCTGAGGTGAACTAGGCCTCAGCGGCCCCCTACATCCTCTGCAGTACTCCAACCTTCGCGTCGACCCCAATCCAACAGAGAAGCTGAGAGGAGGTGGGGGAAAGGGCCGCTCCGGGTCTAAGGACAGGAGAATTTGACCTACACCGAGTGAGGCCTGACAGCTAGGCCTCGGCTGCTCTGCCTCGCCCTAGTGGCGAGAAGGCTGAGATGCCCTAAGATTAGGAAGAAAGGAAGAAAACGACAATGGGTTAATGGGTGAGGACACAGCCGTTCCCGGAGGGCGGTGTGCCCCGCCTGAGGGCTGCCCCATTCAACAACGTGGACGCTCCAGGACAAGCGGCCCAGCCCTCAATCCCCCCGGCCCTGCCTGGGCTACGCACCAGAGCGGGCGTGCAGGCGAGCTTGGCGCAGGCGAACATCTTACACTCTTCGGGACCGCGCGGCTGGAGATACTGGCTGACAGGTGACGTGGGCTCCTCTCCCTCTTCCTCTCTGCGGAGGCAAAGAGGCTTAAGGTCAAGTGCCCTCCAGGGGCCTGTCCTTCCCACCCAGGCCCCACAGGCTCCCGTGCACGCCGTCAGTTTGGGCCCAGTGCCCAGTGAGGCGCCGGCACAATGAATGGGTCCCTATTGGGCGCCGCTCCGCCCTGACCAGGCCGGGCTCCCTGTGCCCTCCACTTACCTTCCCGAGAGGTAGCGGCGGCACGGGCGGCGGCAGAGGTCGAAGTAATGGGACTGAGCGCGCAAGCGCGGTCCAGCTCTTATTCGCGCCGCAGCACCCGGATGAAGAAGGCGGGGTTTCGGGTGCACCAAGGAAGCAGTCAAGGTCACTTTGTAACAACTTTATTGGCAACTAGCCGGGAAGGACAACGACAACCACCTGGTGATTGGGCAGGCAGTGAGTGATAAGAGGGAGACAAAAAGAAAAACTGTAGACTAGCCCCAGCAGAGAGGACTAAACAGATTAACTTTTGATATGAGTTGGCTGCAGGATAGTGGGTCTTTTTCTTCACGTTGTAAGATTTGGCCTTTTATCAGTTGCTACTTCTCTGTAGTAGAAGTTGATTTTGCTGGTCATTCTCTTCCTCTGTGAAATAGGACTGTGGCTAGCGGGAGGAAAGAAGGGTCATTTACTACTTAACAGGAAACTAGGGTCCCCAGCAGAGTGAAGGTATTTATTTCAAGGAACCTGGAAAATGGTTCCAGAAGTATGGCTAATCCTTCAGGTGAAAGAGGGCCTGACCTAGAAGTACTGGTGGAGCCATAAGCAAATGAGTAGATCTAAGAGCTTTGTCATCTGGGACACAAAATTGCCTCTGGGTAAAGTGGGGGTGCTCAACTTTTATTCTAGCCCTAAGATTGGAAGATTTAAGGGATTGTAATGTATTTCATGTAGGGCTTCACACTAAAAAAAGTCTGAGTATTCTCAAAACCTACTCAATTTTAACACCTGTTTTTGTTAAGTTTGAACAAATTATCTTCTTCAGAGGAATGCAGAAATATATCAGAAAAATGACTCTGACTGAAATTCTGGTCTTTTTAGATCCTTGAATTATGTAAATTTAATTTAGTAATTCTAACAAATGGCTAATGGAAGTGATATCAACACGTCAACATAAGAGATTAAACATCTAGAATGCCCTGCTAAGAAGATGGCTGGGGACTGAACACCAGCCCACTCTGCCTAGAGCCCTGGCATGAGACAACATCAACCCAGAGGATCAACTTTTTACTGATTAGCACAAAGGTGCAGTATTATCTAGCAGCAACGCTGGGGAGAAGCCCTCAGAACTCACACTTGAAAAATGAGTAAGACTTTGTCACTAATCCAACTTCAAATGCACATGGTTCAAAATTACAAAAAAACTAATAATTTTAGGCTCAGTCGTTAGCTGGAAAATAGAGATAATTCACGTGTACAGTTCAACAAGCAATTATTCATATAGTTTCTCAAGTACTCAATTCTAACCTGAAGAACATGGTGTCCTGTGGTGTCTGCAGTAGAATAAACAATAAAGCCCTGTACTTCAATAATATGTCCTCTTGGGGAAAAAATTATTCTAAGTGGATTTATGCGTAGAGATGGTTTTTTTTTTTTTTTTTTTTTTTTGAGACGGAGTCTCGCTCTGTCGCCCAGGCTGGAGTGCAGTGGCTGGATCTCAGCTCACTGCAAGCTCCGCCTCCCGGGTTTACGCCATTCTCCTGCCTCAACCTCCCGAGTAGCTGGGACTACAGGCGCCCGCCACCTCGCCCAGCTAGTTTTTTGTATTTTTTAGTAGAGACGGGGTTTCACCGTGTTAGCCAGGATGGTCTCGATCTCCTGACCTCGTGATCCGCCCGTCTCGGCTTCCCAAAGTGCTGGGATTACAGGCTTGAGCCACCGCGCCCGGCCCAGTAGCAGCATCTTAAAATGGGAATTTCAGTTTAAAATTCCAAGTGTAGCTCATAGCAAACCAGATAGAAAGAAGCCCAGGTCTTGGTTACTAACTGCCTTTCCTTGAAGTATTGAGGTATAGTAGGATTGTTATCATTAACTTTAGGGAGGTAATTCCAACTGACTACATGGAAAGATATTTAAATTATCTACTTTTGAACATTTTAGGCCAGGTATGCTGGCTCAGGCCTGTAATACGAGCACTTTGGGAGGTCAAGGTGGGTGAATCACTTGAGTTTAGGAGTTTGAGACCAGCCTGGCAACACAGCGAAACCCCATCTCTACAAAAAATACAAAAATTAGCTGGGCATGATGGTGTACGCCTGTAGTCCCAGCTACTTGGGAGGCTGAGGCAGGAGGATCCCTTGAGCCTGGGAGGTGGAGATTGCAGTGAGACAAAATTACACCACTGTACTCCAGACCGGGTGATGGAAATGACACCCTGTCTTAATTTTTTTTTAAAAAAACACATTAATAGCCTGCAAAAGTTTCACCAGCCTTCTCGTGCTGGTGTTATAAAAAAAAAATTGTTGAAATGAAAATCAGAAATATAAGTTTAAAATATTCCGGGCTGTTATTATATTTAGTTTTTCTTATAAAAGCTTTTGTGTCTTATTGTTGGCTTTAATTTGTTATCAATTTCTCTTTGAAAAAAAAAAAAAGCCTCTGAACCTGCACTAGTTTTATAGGACATTCAATTCAGGTTAGCTCAAATCAATACTATGCCCTTTCTTTGAACATTGTGAGGACACAGGGAAAAGGTAAGAGTTTGCAATATAATTGGGGCATATGAGAAACTGGACTGATGTATATAAAAAATTAGAGAAAAATACAAATTACTACACATTCCAGGACAAAGTTGTGTGATGCACTAAGGGAAATTGCATTAGAAAAGCGACTGTCCTGGTCAGAAAGTAACTTACTGAAGAGAAACTTGAGTTAGGACTTGAAAGATGGCATGATTCGGATAGAAAAGATTTCTAGGTATCTCTTAAATAGATCCTAACACTCCCAGATCTACCAACTAACTACCTACTCTGCTAATCAATTTCTAGTGTAGAAAATTTTGTCCTTAAACTTCAGTTTTGACTGTTCTACAAATTATTTAACCACTTTAATGACATCTAGTATACTGGACTAGAATATTTACTAAACAGGCCACAAATAATTTAGTAAGAAACTAAGAGTAAATGTATGTGTCCATGTCCTCTTTAGGTCTAGGCTAAACTTTATAAACGAGCTACATGAAAACAATGTCCTAATAAAATAAATGTTATTCTGTCCTTCTTTTCTGGTAAGATATGCTAGTTATTGAGGAAAAAACAATTGTATCTCATAGTGTATAATTAATATAAAAAGACTACTTATATGAAAAGAAAATGAACAAGTATATGGAAATGAAATCAAATCCCTCTGCTAATTCTTGCCCATCTCAAATGTAAGTAATTTCCTAATTTTTCAATTTGTGGCAGACACAGCTAGTTGCCTATCCAACATCCATTCTCTCCTTTTTTTCTTACTTACAGAGATCTGTCCCCAGTTTAAAAAATGCTGAGCTTCTCAGATTCCCTTATGATTAGGAATGGTCAATGACATGTGAGTTGAAGTTACTTGGTGATGCCCCTAAGAATGTGCAGAAAAGGGATAGATTCAAAGGGATCATTCTTTCTTTTCCATTACCTTTTTTTTTTTCTTTCTGGAATACAGATCTAATGTCTGGATGGGAGGCAGCAATATTGCAACTACAAGAACAAAAGTCACACGTTAAGGATGGAGAATCTGGAAGGTAGGAACCTGAATTTTTCACTTTTTTTTGGAGTAAGCAGCCCTTAATTGCCCATTTATGGAGTTCATGTCACATGAAAAAAATAAATCTCTATTTGGCTAAGTCAATGAAGCCAGTTTCTGTTATATGCAGCTAAACACAACCCAAACTAATAGATAATTTTGTAGACTTACATCTCTGAAGATCTTTGGCCTTTGGGCTGTGATTACAGCTGAAGTGCCCCTTCTCCCCCCAAATTTACATTAATTTACATCTGTCTTTTCTTCCTTATTTGATGGTATGGTATGTCTGCTAGGGACCAATCAGTAGACAAAAAACATACCTGTGATTTGAACAGGGAAAATTTAACATTAAAAAAAACCATTAACCAGTGAAAGATGCCTAAAAGGAGCAGAGTGGACTCTAAGGGGTCCAGTGGTACTCCTGTAGGCATGGCTACTAACCTTGGCTGAAGAAGAACTTACAAGAAGAAGGAAACTGAGAAATTTAGAGGAGAATGTGTGACTGCCACAGGAATGTGTAGTCCACCCGTGCTGAAGAAACTTGCTGGAGGCATGGGCCGAAACTGAATTGTGAGGACTGTAGAGGTGAATACTACCAGGCCCCGCCTGCAAACCAATCCACTGGCTCCACACAAAAACGTCTACCAGAAGAAGAATGTCAAGTCCTTTTCTCTGCTTTGGCCTCCCAGTGTCTCTCCATCATCTTCTATTGGCAGAACCTATCATTTTACCATTGCCAAAGCAGAAATTTGGCAGGGTCCAGCTTACAGGGTCCAGCTCCAGAATAACAAAGCAAGGGAAAAAAAAGATGGATTTGTAGCTGAGAAGTCATAAGTTATAAGTCAATAACTTAAGAAGTCATAAGTTAATAACTAGCACAGATAGTAAGATTCTCAACAGCAGGCATTATGTCTAATGCATGCTATGTCTCTCATAGCACCTAACAGAGTGTTAAACATAGTAGTCACTCAATAAATGTTTTCTGGATAATAAATAGTATGTATGAAATGATTGGCAATAATTTTATTATCCTTTTTTGTAATTTATGTGGGTACACAGCAGGTGTATATATTTATGGGGTACATGAGTTATTTTGGGACAGGCGTGCAGTGTGTAATACTCACATCATAGGGTATTGGCTACCCATCCCCTCAAGCATTTATCCTTTGTGTTACAAACAATCCTATTACACCTGTTTACCTATTTTCTTTTATTTTTATTTTTATTTTTTTATTTTTTTGAGACGGAGTCTCGCTCTGTCACCAGGCTGGAGTGCAGTGGCACAATCTCGGCTCACTGCACCCTCCACCTCCAGGGTGCAAGCGATTCTCCTGCCTCAGCCTCCTGAGTAGGTGGGACTATAGGCGTGTGCCACCATGCCTGGCTAATTTTTTGTATTTTTAGTAGAGATGGGCTTTCATCATGTTAGCCAGATGGTCTTGATCTCCTGACCTCAGGTGATCAGCCCGCTTCAGCCTCCCAAAGTGCTGGGATTACAGGCGTGAGCCACTGCACCCAGCCCGTTTACCTATTTTTAAATGTACGATTAAATTATTATTAACTATAGTCACCGTGTTGTGCTATTAAATACTAGGTCTTATTCATTCTTTTTATTTTTTACTTTTTGTACCCATTAACCATCCCCCCTTTTCTCCTACCCCCACCCTACACTACCCTTCCTGTCCTCTGGTAACCATCCTTTCATTTTCTATCTCCATGAGTGCAATTGTCTTGATTTTTTTATTCCACAGGTAAGTGAGAACAAGCGATGTTTATCGTTTTGTTCCTGGCTTATTTCATTTGACATAATGTCCTCCAGTTCCATCCGTGTTGTTGCAAATGTCAGAATCTGATTTTTTGTTATGGCTGAATAGTACTTCATTGTGTATAATTACCACATTTTCTTCATCCATTCATCTGCTGGTGGACACTTAGAGGCCGCTTCCAAATGTTGGCTGTTGTGTGAACAGTGCTGCAGTAAACATGGGAGTGTATATATATCTTTGACATACTGATTTCCATTCTCGTGGGTATATATCCAGTAGTTTGCTGGATCATATGGGGGCTCTATTTTTAGTTTTTTGAGGAACCTCTAAACTGTTCTCCATAGTGGTTGTACTAATTTACATTCCTACCAACAGTGTATGAAGGTTCCCTTTCCTTCACATCCTTGCCAGCATTTTTTATTGCCTGTTTTTTGGATAAAAGCCATTTTAACTGGGGTGAGATGATATCTCATTATAGTTTTGATTTGCATTTCTCTGATGACCAGTGATGTTTAGCACCTTTCCATATACCTGTTTGTCATTTGTATATCTTCTTTTGAGAAACGTCTGTTCAAATCTTTGGTCCATTTTAAAATCAGATTATTATATATTTTTTTCCTGTAAAGTTGTTTGACTTCCTTATATATTCTGGTCATTAATCTCTTGTCAGATGGGTAGTTTGCAAATATTTTCTCCCATTCTGTGGGTTGTCTCTTCACTTTGATTGTGTCCTTTGCTGTGCAGAAGCTTTTTAACTTGATGTGATTCCATTTGTCGATTTTTGCTTTGGTTGCCTGTGCTTATGGGGTATTACTCAAGAAATTTTTGCCCAGACCAATGCCCTGGAGAGTTTTCCCAATATTTTCTTGTAGTAGTTTCATAGTTTGACATCTTAGATTTAAGTCTTTAGTCCATTTTGATTTGACTTTTATGTAAGGCAAGAGATAGGAATCAATTTCAGTCTTCTTCATATGGATATCCAGTTTTCCCAGCACCATAATTATTCTTCTCTTTTAGCTAAGATGTGTGTCTCTTGAGAAAAATTCGGATTGCCTCCAGTATTTCTTTTGAATATTGCAAAATTCAAACAGAGAACCCAAGGAATATTTTAAAATTGGTGGTATGAGTTTAAAATACTTGGACATTTTTGTGTGTCTATGAAGGATTCTGTGTTTATACTCTCATGTGCCTAAAGAATTCATCAAAAAACCCAAAACATTAAAGCCCTTTATGTATCCATTGCATGATATAATAAATATTGGCAGGAATGGAACATAGGTTGAGGAAGAACTAGGCCCTACATTGAGTTGTCAGGTAGGAATGTTTGTTTGTGGTCTTTTCACTTCTTCTTTTGATATTTTTGGTCCATTCCCAGGCCACTTACTCTCTCTTCAGACACCTGGCATCTTTCTGGTGTCTCCTGACTATATAAGACTCTTTATGGTAGCACCTACTAAAGCCATCTCTCTCTAGACCATGTCTAGCTCCAGAATTTTTACCCATGTAAAATCTTGATCTCCTAAGTGCTTGTTTCAGCAGCACATATAGCAACATTTTAATGACATAGAGAAGATTAGCATGGCTCCTATGCAAGGACAACACATAAATCCATCAAGTATTCCATATTTTTATAGTATGCTATCATTTATCTCAGAAGTGAAGAGAGATATGTGATTTTATCTAAGACATGAAGAGAATTACAAATTTATTTCTTATATTTAAAAAATAGAAGGTTCATAGTCACCTGTGGGGGAAGGAACAGGTCAGAGGGAATAAAAATAGAAGCTGGGCTGGATGTGGTGGCTCACGCCTGTAATCCCAGCACTTTGGGAGGATCTGGTGGGTGGATAACAAGGTCAAGAGATCGACACCATCCTGGCCAACACGGTGAAACCCCCCTCTACAAAAAATACAAAAATTAGCTGGGCATGGTGGTGCGCACCTGTAGTCCCAGCTACTCGGGAGGCTGAGGCAGGAGAATTGCTTGAACCTGGGAGGTGGAGGTAGCAGTGAGCCAAGATATGCCACTGCACTCCAGCCTGGTGACAGAGCGAGACTCCATCTCAAAAAAAAAAAAAAAAAAAGTTCCAAAATGGCCAAATAGAAACAGCTCCAGTCTACAGCTCCTAGCGTGAGCAATGCAAAAGACTGGTGATTTCTGCATTTCCAACTGAGGTATCAGGTTCATCTCACTGGGGCTTATTGTACAGTGGGTGCAGCCCACAGAGTGTGAGCCAAAGCAAGCCGGGGCATCGCCTCACCCGAGAAGCACAAGCGGTTGGGGAATTCCATTTCCTAGCCAAGGGAAGCTGTGACAGACGGTACCTGGAAAATTGGGACACTCCCACCCTAATACTGCGCTTTTCCAATGGTCTTAGCAAACAGCACACCAGGAGATTATATCCCACACCTAGCTCAGAAGGTCCCACACCCATGGAGCCTTGCTCACTGCTACCACAGCAGTCTGAGATCCAACTGCAAGGCAGCAGTGAGGCTGGGGGAGGGGCACCCACCACTGCTGAGGCTTGAGGTAAACAAAGTGGCCAGGAAGCTCAAACTGGGTGGAGCCCACTGCAGCTCAAGGAGGCCTGCGTGCCTCTGTAGACTCTACCTCTGGGGGCAGGGATAGCTGAACAAAAGGCAGCAGAAACTTCTGCAGACTTAAACATCCCTGTCTGACAGCTTTAAAGAGAGTAGTGGTTCTCCCAGCATGGAGTTTGAGATATAAGAACGGACAGACTGCCTCCTCAAGTGGGTCCCTAAGCCCTGATTAGCCTAACTAGGAGGTACCTCCCAGTAGGGGGCCAACTGACACCTCATACGGCCAGGTGCCCCTCTTAGATGAAGCTTCCGGAGGAAGGATCAGGCAGCAACATTTGCTGTTCTGCAATATTTGCTGTTCTGCAGCCTCCGCTGGTGATACCCAGGCAAACGGTCAGGAGTGGGCCTCCAACAAACTCCAGCAGACTTGCAGCTGGGGGTCCTGACTGTTAGAAAGAAAACTAACAAACAGAGAGGACATCCACACCAAAACCCCATCTGTTTGTCACCATGTTCAAAGACCATAAAACCACAAAGATGGGGATAAACAAGAGCAGAAAAGCTAAAAATTCTAAAAATCAGAGCGCCTCTTCTCCTTCAAAGGAACGCAGCTCCTCGCCAGCAATGGAACAAAGCTGGACAGAGAATGACTTTGACGAGTTGAGAGAAGGCTTCAGACGATGGGTAATAACAAACTTCTCCGAGCTAAAGGAGGATGTTTGAACCCACAGCAAAGAAGCTAAAAACCTTGAAAAAAGATGAGATGAATGGTTAACTAGAATAAACAGTGTAGAGAAGACCTTAAATGACCCAATGGAGCTGAAAACCATGGCAAGAGAACAACGTGACGCATGCACAAGCTTCAGTAGCCGATTCAATCAAGTGGAAAAAGGGTATCAGTGATTGAAGATCAAATGAATGAAATGAAGCAAGAAGAGAAGTTTAAAGAAAAAAGAGTAAAAAGAAATGAACAAAGCCTCCAAGAAATATGGGACTATGTGAAAAGACCAAATCTACGTCTGATTGGTGTACCTGAAAGTGATGGGGAGAATGGAACCAAGTTGGAAAACACTCTTCAAGATATTATCCAGGAGAACTTCCCCAACCTAGCAAGGCAGGCCACCATTCAAATTCAGGAAATACAGAGAATGCCACAAAGATACTCCTCGAGAAGAGCAGCTCCAAGACACATGATTGTCAGATTCACCAAAGTTGAAATGAAGGAAAAAATATTAAGGGCAGCCAGAGAGAAAGGTCGGGTTACCCACAAAGGGAAGCTCATCAGATTAACAGCAGATCTCTTAGCAGAAACTCTACAAGTCAGAAGAGAGTGGGGGCCAACATTCAACATTCTTAAGGAAAATAATTTTCAACACAGAATTTCATATCCAGCCAAACTAAGCTTCATAAGTGAAGGAGAAATAAAATCCTTCACAGACAAGCAAATGCTGAGAGATTTTGTCACCACCAGGCCTGCCTTACAAGAGCTCCTGAAGGAAGCCCTAAACATGGAAAGGAACAACCAGTACCAACCACTGCAAAAACATGCCAAATTGTAAAGACCACCAATGCTGGGAAGAAACTGCCTCAACTAACGAGCAAAATAACCAGCTAACATCATAATGACAGGATCAAATTCACACATAACAATATTAACCTTAAATGTAAATGGGCTAAATGCTCCAATTAAAAGACACAGACTGGCAAATTGGATAAAGAATCAAGACCCATCAATATGCTGTATTCAAGAGACCCATCTCACACGCAGAGACACACATAGGCTCAAAATAATGGGATGGAGGAAGTTCTACCAAGCAAATGGAAAACCAAACAAAAAAGGCCGGGGTTGCAATCCTAGTCTCTGATAAAACAAGCTTTAAACCAACAAAGATCAAAAGAGACAAAGAAGGCCATTACATAATGGTAAAGGGATCAATTCAACAAGAAGAGCTAACTATCCTAAATATATATGCACCCAATACAGGAGCACCCAGATTCATAAAGCAAGTCCTTAGAGACCTACAAAGAGACTTAGACTCCCACACAATAATAATGGGAGACTTTAACACCCCACTGTCAACATTAGACAGATCAATGAGACAGAAAGTTAACAAGGATATCCAGGAATTGAACTCAGCTCTGCACCAAGCAGACCTAATAGACATCTACAGAACTCTGTACCCCGAATCAACAGAATATACATTCTTCTCAGCAACGCATCACACTTATTCCAAAGTTGACCACATAGTTGGAAGTAAAGCACTCCTCAGCAAATGTAAAAGAACAGAAATTATAACAAATTGTCTCTCAGACCACAGTACAATCAAACTAGAACTCAGGACTAAGAAACTCAAGCAAAACCACTCACTTACATGGAAACTGAACTACCTGCTCCCGAATGACTACTGGGTACATAACGAAATGAAGGCAGAAATAAAGATGTTCTTTGAAACCAATGAGAACAAAGACACAGCATATCAGAATCTCTGGGACACATTTAAAGCAGTGTGTGGAGGGAAATTTACAGCACTAAATGCCCACAAGAGAAAGCAGGAAAGATCTAAAATTGACACCCTAACATCGCTATTAAAAGAACCAGAGAAGCAAGAGCAAACACATTCAAAAGCTAGCAGAAGGCAAGAAATAACTAAGATCAGAGCAGAACTGAAGGAGATAGAGACACAAAAAACCCTTCAAAAAAAATCAATGAATCCAGGACCTGATTTTTTGAAAAGATCAACAAAACTGATAGACCACTAGCAAGACTAATAAAGAAGAAAAGAGAGATGAATCAAATAGATGCAATAAAAAATGATAAAGGGGATATCACCACTGATCCCACAGAAATACAAATTATCATCAGAGAATACTATAAACACCTCTATGCAAATAAACTAGAAAATCTAGAAGAAATGGATAAATTCCTGGACACATACACCTACTGTAGGCTACAGTAACCAAAACAGCATGGTACTGTTACCACAACAGAGATATAGACCAATGGAAGAGAACAGAGCCCTCAGAAGTAATACCACACATCTGCAACCATCTGATCTTTGACAAACCTGACAAAAACAAAAATGGGAAAAGGATTCCTTATGTAATAAATGGTGCTGGGAAAACTGGCTAGCCATATGTAGAAAGCTGAAACTGGATCCCTTCCTTACACCTTATACAAAAATTAATTCAAGATGGATTAAAGACTTAAATGTTAGACCAAAAACCATAAAAACCCTAGAAGAAAACCTAGGCAATACCATTCAGGACATAGGCACGGGCAAGGGCTTCATGACTAAAACACCAAAAGCAATGGCAACAAAAGCCAAAATTGACAAATGGGATCTAATTAAACTAAAGAGCTGCACAGCAAAAGAAACTACCATCAGAGTGAACAGGCAACCTACAGAATGGGAGAAAATTTTTACAATCTACCCATCTGACAAAGGGCTAATATTCAGAATCTACAAATAACTTGAACAAATTTACAAGAAAAAAATCAAACGATCCCATCAAAAAGTGGGCAAAAAATATGAACAGACACTTCTCAAAAGAAGACATTTATGCAGCCAACAGACACATGAAAAAATGCTCATCATCACTGGCCATCAGAGAAATGCAAATCAAACCACAATGAGATACCATCTCACACCAGTTAGAATGGTGATCATTAAAAAGTCAGGAAACAAAAGGTGCTGGAGAGGATGTGGAGAAATAGGAACACTTTTACACTGTTGGTGGGACTGTAAACTAGTTCAACCATTGTGGAAGACAGTGCAGCAATTCCTCAAAGGTCTAGAACTAGAAATACCATTTGACCTAGCCATCCCATTACTGGGTATATACCCAAAGGATTATAAATCATGCTGCCATAAAGACACATGCACATGTATGTTTATTGCGGCACTATTCACAATAGCAAAGACTTGGAACCAACCCAAATGTCCATCAATGATAGACTGGATTAAGAAAATGCTGCACATATACACCATGGAATACTATGCAGGCATAAAAAAGGATGAGTTCTTGTCCTTTGTAGGGACATGGATGAAACTGGAAACCATCATTCTGAGCAAACTGTCACAAGGACAGAAAACCAAACACCACGTGTTCTCACTCATCGGTGGGAATTGAACAATGAGAACACTTGGACACGGGGTGGGGAACATCACACACCGGGGCTTGTTGTGGGGTGAGGGGATGGGGGAGGGATAGCATTAGGAGATATACCTAATGTAAATGACGAGTTAATGGGTGCGGTACACCAACATGGCACATGTATACATATGTAACAAACCTGCACGTTGAGCTCATGTACCCTAGAACTTAAAGTATAATAAAAAAAAATTTTTCCTTCAATTATCCTAAATATAAGATAAATTATGTAAAAAAAAAAAAGGAATAGAAGCTGGACTTCTTTGAGTGTACTCTGCTTTGTAGATTTGAATTTGGAACCATGCAAACCGTATGAGAAGTAAAATTTTTAAAAATTTCTAAAAATTAAAAATTAATGGATCAAATGAATTTAACTTCGCATAGCCGGTAGCATAATTACACGGAGTAAATACAAAGAGTTTCTATTAAGGGACAAAAAGGCAAGTCCTTGCTCATTCTGCTTCACACATACTGGCCTCCTTGCTGTTCCTGAAACGTATGAACTACACTCCACCTCACAGAGCTGTATGTTTTGTTCCTTCAGCTTGTAATACTTTTCCCCTGGATAGTCACTTGGCTCTCACTTTCACTTCCTTCAAGTCTTTGCTCAAATGTCACCTCTTAAGAGAGGTCTTCCCAAATCCTTTACCTATCTTTATATTTCTTCAGAGCTCTTCTTGCTATGTGGTGTCATGTATTCATCATTAGTTTGTTTGGCTCTTGTATTAGACTATAAATCTATGAGGACAGGGACTTTGTTTTTTTCTTTTTTTTTGGGATGGAGTCTTGCTCTGTCACCCAGGCTGGAGTGCAGTGGCATGATCTCAGCTCACTGCAACCTCTGCCTCCTGGATTCAAGTGATTCTTGTGTCTCAGCCTCCCGAGTAGCTGGGATTACAGATGTGTGCCACCACATCCGACTACTTTTCGTAGTTTTTCTTTTTCTTTTTTTCTTTTCTTTTTTTTAGTACAGATGCGGTTTCACCATGTCGTCTAGGCTGTCTCAGCTGATCCGCTCACCTCGGCCCCCCAAGCGCTGGGATTACAGGCATGAGCCACTGCGCCCGGCCAACTTTGTTTTTTCCATTGCTGTATTCACAGAGTCTAGAACATGCTTAGCCCATTAAGAGGCACTCAATGAATTTTTGAGAAATGGGGTTGGGAAGAAAAGGATAAACTTAACTTTTTCTTTATACATCTCTGTATTATTTGATATGTTACAATAAGCATGAATTACTTTAAAAATTTAAAAAATGTGTTAGGAATGTTGTAAAAATTCACAATAATTGAGAAAATATATTATTCCCTCTGTGTGTTTGCATTAATTAAACCAAAGGGAATCCTGGCTAAATGTTGAATTTCAGTTCTTGGTGATAGGCTTGGGTATACTTTTAGTCTATAGTTCTACCCAATACTCTTCAAATTATATTCTCACTCTAATCTATCTATGGCTAGGCTATTGTTATTTTAAAGCATTGTATGTGTGTGTGTATGTGTGTGTATGGTGTGTGTGTACCTTTCTATCTATATATTGGCTATAGTTTCTTATATGTGATAAGAAGATGTTATGTGAATTTTGGCTATTTTTTAATAAAATCAATTGTAAGTGTAAGTCCTCATTCTTCTTCAAGAAGTTAAATTCATCTATATTTAATGGACCCAGATATTCAAATTTTGGTTAAGAGATAGGAAATTTCACAACAGTAACAAAATGTTTCAAAGCACTTTTATTTATCAACATTTTCTGCTACTGTAGTCCCAGTGAGGTCTGTAAGGGTCATATTCCCAGTCAATTCCTTATATCAATTACAGAATTCTAGGGTTTACATGTGGTACAAGTGCACCATGCTGAGTATGCTTTGTTTTCTCTCCATTTTTGGATGATCATGGTCCTATGGAGGAATAACATGGTTACACAGAGCTAGTCATACTTTTCTTGGTCACCTTTTCCCATTACTGATTTCAATAAATTATTCCATTAGATGATTAGTCTCAGACTTTTCCTTACCCATCTTGCCCTTCTAAAAATTCCTGCTTTCTGGACTTTGAAAATTAGGTTAGTTTCCTATGTCAGGTCCTCAAGCCAGGGAACTTGGCTTAAAGTAGTGATCACTATACAATAATTTTAAGTGGAGTATGATGTTCAGAGGCAAAACATCAAGGAGACACATCCTACAAAACGGGGTCTGCAAATGGAAGCATCAGGATTTGTTTATGGATTGAATTAGAGTGCTTGTTAAAATTGCTTTCATTGATTTGAACTAGAGGATAGCTAAGCAAAAGATGCATGTTTTAAATTAAAAACTTGTAACTGAACTTGAAGTAGAAAACATGGTCCAACAAACACACATGATCAATAACTACAGAAAAACAAAGCAGAGAACACAGTAGTTAAAAGCTTTAATTTTTAATTTAGAGGGTCCTATCCCCCATATTGTCCAGTCTAGTCTGGAACTCCTAAACTCAAGCTATCTGCCCGCCTCGGCCTCCCAAAGTGCAGGGATTACAGGCACAAGCCACTGTGTCTGGCCTCCATCTGCCCTTCTTGACCGTTTAAGGGAATCCTCTGAACTTGTTCTACCATCAGTGGAGATAAACAGATCCCCTATGAGAGTATAGCCTTAAAGAACCAGTAAACTTTTTTTAAGGCTTCTGTTCTATTTTAACTTAGAAAAACTTCAATCTTAAAAAGATATGCAATGCTTATATTACATTCTATTGTGTATCTGACTGAGATAATTTAAAATACTTTACCAATTAAATGACTGAATTCTCCTCCCTATTATTCTCGAGTAAAACTGATGTACTAGGAGATAGGTCATGCTTTCGTATGGTTTTGCTCACATCCTATCCCACCATTGCCTACCTCAAGAGTGCAAGAATCTCAAATTTAGGTGGAGGGATTTGTTGTCAGACTTTCCTCTTTGTATCTGCTCATCCTATGGTCTCTGGCTAATAGAGGGTACATAATCTACAACAATACAGACAGCAGGTAAATAGCCCATCTTTCTGGAAACTTTACTAGACTATAGCAAACTGTGTACAAATTCTTTTCTTAAGATCCTAGCAATTTTAACTTCTCAAGAGTTAACCTTAGTCAAATTTTTCTCCACCCTATTTCCTCACTATTTTTTTAACCTCTTGGCTCAGAACATCCAATTCATGCTTTTTGTACCACATTCTTATTTTTGGTCAGTATCAGCTAACACCCGATCACACAGCATGCTGAGAGCCCTGGAGAATGAACTGGGAAAAGAAACCAGGTATAAGGAGTTCAGGGTAAATTCAGGGGCTAAAGTGATAAGTGCTTCCCCCATAGAAAGACTGTGACTTCTTTAGATATAGATAAATACTTTGGAGCGCACTTTTGGTAGGCAGAATAGTTCCCCATTACCACAAAAAATGTCCATGTCCTAATCCCCAGAACCTGTGCATGTGTTACCTCACATGGCCAAAGACACTTTGCAGTTGTGACTCAATTAAGGATTTTGAGGCGAGGCGATTTGCCTGGATTATCTGGATGGGCACGATGAAATCACCAGGGCCCTTATAAAGTTAAAGAGGGAGGCTGGAGGTCCAGAATCAGAGAAGGAGCTGTGATGATGGCAGAATTAGAGTGGTGCCGCATGAGGAAGACTCCACTAGCTGTCACTGGCTTTGAAGATATTGGAAGGAGGCCACCCGCCAAGGAATGTGGGCAACCTCCAGAATCTGGAAAGGCAGGGCAGTGGGTTCTGTGGAGCCTCTAGAAGGAATGCAGTGCTGGCAACACCTTGATTTTAGCCTGCTGGGACCCATTTTAGACTTCTGACCTCCAGAACTGTAAGGTAATAAATTTGTGTTGTTTTAAGCCAACAAGTCTGTAGTTATTTGTTACAATAGTAGAAGGAAAGTAATACGGTAGTCAAACTTTTGTCTGATTCTAGGCATGGGTCATTAATCTGGGAGGACAAACCAAGAAGAGTGGATGGAGCCTTGATTTTGGAATTCAGGCAGCTGAGGTGGACTTTATTATATGGGATAGGTCATTTTAGTGCATGGTCAGGGATATGAGCAGCAGGGCTATGCCCTGACAAAATGGTGATATGATCTACAAAAGCATAGTAGGTATACTAGCCAGTGGGTTGGGTCATAGGACCAAGCTTATTCTGGGCACCCAAAATTTGGGAAAATAGGAAAAAAAACTACATACTCAAGAAATGGACAGACGTGTACAAGAAGAGAAGGTTGATACTTCTAGGCAGGTAGAAACAGGAAGCTGATACGTATAGTGCTGCTGAAAGGCTCTTGAGCATAAAGCTACACAACACTTTATGAACTACGTTGGTTAAAAGAAGAGCTGGTGGGTGTGGTGGTGTGTGCCTGTAGTCCCAGCTACTCAGGAGGCTGAGACAGGAGAATCGCTTGAACCCGGGAGGCGGAGGTTGCAGTGAACCGAGATCATGCCACTACACTCCAGCCTGGTGGTAGAGGGAGAAAAGGTCAAAAAAAAAAAAAAAAAAAAAAAAAAGAAGAGCTGAAAATATATTTCCAGGTTGGGCTCCAGTAGTTTCAAGTGGCTGTTCGGTTAGAAAACCCTGCAGGAACAGGGCAGCTAGAGAGGAGTCATCAGTGACAGTGTTGGCCAGAAAGGTAATAGAAAGAAGGCCAGGAAATGTGAGACAGTGTCAGTTCAATGATGGGTCAGTTTCACTGGTAGCTTACTGGAAGGTAAAAGTAGTGGGTTTCTGCATTCACACTTTGTTGTTGTTGTTGTTGTTGTTGTTGTTGTTTGTGTTTTTTCAGATGGAGTCTCGCTCTGTCACCCAGGCTGGAGTGCAATGGTGCAATCTTGGCTCACTGCAACCTCCACCTCCTGGGTTCAAGCGATTCTTCCATCTTAGCCTCCCGAGTAGCTGGGATTACAGGCACCTGCTGTCATGCCTGGCTAATTTTTATATTTTGAGTAGAGATGGGGTTTCACCATGTTGGCCAGGCTGGTCTTAAACTCCTGACCTCATGTGATCTGCCCACCTCGGCTTCCCAAAATGCTGGGATTACAGGTGAGAACCACCGTGCCTAGCCAGGATTCACACTTTTGATCATATAAGGGTCCTGTCCAGTGTTACTGGGGAACAAGTCTAGACACATTCCTTTATTTTCTTCCCCCACTGAAACCATTCTATTTACACTAATATCTTACTGGTGTTAGTCTACTCTTATTTAATCCACTTGTCTTCATCTCCTCTCTTTAGATTCTTGTGTCTTATTCATTCATTCAACAAGCATTTTATTTATTTATTACATACAATTGCTAGACTGATTTCTTAAGATATTTATTTGATGAAAAACCTAGAATAAAATGTATACTAATTAATGTAAACTTAAAAGCCTTCTTTTTTTTCCTGTTCTTCTCCCACCTTGCCCATTATTGAAACCCTCTGATTTGGCCAAAATGGCCCAGTTCCCTTCCTCCAGACATTCATTCATAAAAACTTCTTTGTTCTACTCATCTGACAAAGGGCTAATTTCCAGAATCTACAAAGAACTCAAACAAATATACAAGAAAAAAACAAACAACCCATCAAAAAGTGGGGAAAGGATATGAACAGATATTTCTCAAAAGAAGACATTCATACAGCCAACAGACACATGAAAAAATGCTCATCATCACTGGCCATCAGAGAAATGCAAATCAAAACCACAATGAGATACCATCTCACACCAGTTAGAATGGCAATCATTAAAAAATCAGGAAACAACAGGTGTTGGAGAGGATGTGGAGAAATAGGAACACTTTTACACTGTTGGTGGGATTGTAAACTAGTTCAACCATTATGGAAAACAGTATGGCGATTCCTCAAGGATCTAGAACTAGATGTACCATGTGACCCAGCCATCCCACTACTGGGTATATACCCAAAGGATTATAAATTATGCTACTACAAAGACACATGCACACGTATGTTTATTGCGGCACTATTCACCTTGGAATATACTATGCAGCCATAAAAAAGGATGAGTTTGCGTCCTTTGTAGGGACATGGATGCAGCTGGAAACCATCATTCTTAGCAAACTATCACAAGAAGAGAAAACCAAACACCGCATGTTCTCACTCATAGGTGGGAACTGAACAGTGAGCTCACTTGGACTCGGGAAGGGGAACATCACACACTGGGGCCTATCATGGGGAAGGGGGAGGGGGGAGGGATTGCATTGGGGAGTTATACCTGATATAAATGATGAATTGATGGGTGCTGACGAGTTGATGGGTGCAGCACACCAACATGGCACATGTATACATATGTAACAAACCTGCACGTTATGCACATGTACCCTAGAACTTAAAGTATAATAAAAAAAAAAAACAAAAACAAAAACAAAAAACTTCTTTGTAACTCTGGCTGCTTTTACTGTAGTAAAGTTCAGAGACCTCTGAGTCTTCAGTTATCTCTTTCATATATTAGTAAAATATAACCTACCCAAATACAGCTGAAGATGAAAAATATAATAAATTGTGGGAAATGGTAGGGGAAGGTTGAGAACGAAGACCAAATCTTCTTTACTGTCCCTATTTGCTATTGCTGCTGCCAAATTATCTGGACAAAGAGCATTACCCTTGAGATCTGCTAATTCCATCTCATGCTCAACTCTTGTGCCTCAGAGATTTTATTTAATTTGGATCTCTGTCCTGCCGAAATATTGACTTTTGGCCTATTTGTCCTGTGCTTTCACTTCTGACCAACTTTCTCTTAAAACCAAGAGTAAAACAATCCTTTAATGATTATATAAAAATGCATGAATATGAGCTCGTAAGTAATCTAAACAATATGAATTATGTAGAGCAAAAACCATAGCTCTTGCACAGCTTACTCCCCAGTGTTGTTTTCCTTCCCAGAAGTAATCATTATTAACAGTTTAATGTGTATCTTTCCAGATATTTTACTATGTTTTTACACAGAAATATATGAATATGGTTTTAATTTTCTTAAATAAAAATATACCTTCTTTTCAATAAATGGTTCTAGGAAAACTGAATATCTATATGCAAAATTATGAAGTCGGACCCTTATCTCATACCACATGCAAAAATAACTCAAAATGCATCAAAGATCTAAATGTAAGATCTAAAACTACAAAACTCTCAGAAGACATTAGATTTGGTGATAATTTCTTGGATATACCACCAAAATCACAGATGACAACAACAAATAGATAGATTGGACTTTAACAGTATTAAAATTTCTATACATCAAAGGATACTTTTAAGAGAGTGAAAAGACATCACACAGAATGGTGAAAAATATTTATATATCTGATAAAGTTAGAACACCCAGAATATGTAAAGAATTCTGACAACTCAACAAGAACCAAAACAATCCAATTTAAAAATTGAGAGGCCGGGTGTGGTGGCTCATTCCTGTCATCCCAGCACTTTGGGAGGCCAAGGTGGGTGGATCGCTTGAGGTCAGGAGTTCGAGACCAGCCTGATCAATGTGGTGAAACCCTATCTCTACTAAAAATACAAAAATTAGCTGGGCGTGGTAACATGTGTTATGCACATTCGTGTGAAGAGACCACCAGACAGGCTTTGTGTGAGCAATAAAGCTTTTTAGTCACCTGGGTGCAGGTGAACTGAGTCCGAAAAAGGAGTCCGCAAAGGGAGCTAGGGGTAGGGCAGTTTTATAGGATTTGGGTAGGTAGTAGAAAATTACAGTTAAAGGGGGTTTTCTCTTGTGAGCAGGGGTGGGGGTCACAAGGTGCTCAGTGGGGAGCTCCTGAGACTCATTGTCTAGGAGAAGGAATGTCACAAGGTCAATTGATCAGTTAGGGTGGGGCAGGAACAAATCACAATGGTGGAATGTCATCAGTTAAGGCAGGAACTGACTATTTCACTTCTTTTTTGGTTCTTCAGTTGCTTCAGGCCATCTGGATGTATATGTGCAGGTCACAGGGCTTATGATGGCTTAGCTTGGGCTCAGAGGCCTGATGGCTTAGCTTGGGCTCAGAGGCCTGACAGTGTGTGCCTGTAGTCCCAGCTACTCTAGAGGCTGAGGTAGGAGAATTGCTTGAATCCAGGAGGCAGAGGTTGCAGTGAGCTGAGATAGTGCCACTGCACTCCAGCCTGGGTGACAGAGTGACACTCCATCGGAAATAAATAAATAAATAAAATGGACAAAGGTCTTAAATAGATGCCTCTCCAAAAAAGATATACAAATGGGCATTAAGCACATGAAAAGATCCACATCACTAGTCATTAGGAAAATGCAAATCAAAGTCACAATGAAATACCACTTCACACCCTTTAGGATGACTGGTATAAAAAACAAAGAAAAATAACAAATGTTGGTGAGGACATGGAGAAACTGGTACCTTTGTTTGTTGCTGTTGGGAATATAAAATGGCAGTAATTGTTGAAAACAGCATAGTAGTCCCCCAGAAAGTTAAACACAGAATTACCATATGATTCAGCAATTCCACTTCTAGGCATATACTCAAAAGAATTGAAAGCAGTGACCCAAACAGATACTCGTACATCAATGTTCATGTAACATTATTTACAGTAACCAAAAGGTGGAAAGAACCCACATGTCCATCAACAAATAAATGAATAAACAAAATATACATGCAATAGAATATTATGCAGCCTTAAAAAGGAGTAAAATTCTGATGTATGTTACAACATGGATGAACTTTGGAAACATGCTAAGTGAAATGAGATTCAAAAGGATAAATAGTATATGATTCTACTTATGTGGAATGCTTAGGTCTGGCAAATTCATAAGGATGCAAAGTAAAATAGAGGTTCCCAGGGCCTGGGGCCAGGGGAAATTGGGAGTTATTGCTTAATGGGCACAGACCTTCTGTTTGGGAAGATGAAAAGTTCATCTTTCATGAAATGGATAGTGGTGATGTTTGCACAACATGTGAATGCATTTAATGCAACTGCAGTGTACACTTAAAAATGATTAAAATGCTAACTTTTATGTTATGTATATTTTACCATAATAAAAAGTATTTTAAAACTAACAACGTATAAGTATTTTAATTTCAGTAAACATAGCACAGAGTTACCTCAATTGACCTTGATTTTTCAACTCATATGTATTAGTATTTCAATTTCAGTACACAAAGTTACCTCAATCTTTTAAAAATAATGTTTACAATTTTATAGTGGAAATTTAAAACATATTATAAAAGGAAATAGTATAATAAATTCCCACCTGTCCTCCAGGGTTAGCACTTATCAACACATAGTCAGTCTTGTGTCTTCTATTCTCCTCATCCATGTCGTTTCCTCATTACCTCATGTTTTTTTGAAACCCATTCCAGAAATCATAATATTTAAATTATAAATGTTTAAGTATGATTTCCATAAGGACTCTTTTCTGAAAAACATAGCCACAAACCACTATCACATCTAAAATATTTAACAATTTGTTAATATTATCAGATATCCAGCTAGTGTTAAGGTATCTCTGATTGCCTGATAATATTTTTTAATAGTTGGTTTGTTGAAATTAAAGATCTGAACAAGTCTTTAAATTATAATTAGTCATATGTCATTTAAGTCTCTTTTAATTTAAGTCTCTTTACAGATTCTCCCTTCCTCCTCTTTCAAATTGATTAGTTGAACAAACTAGACTTTTTGTCATGCAGTTTCCCACATTCTGGATTTTGCTAATTTTATCCTCATGGTATTACTAAATATGTTCATCTGAACCCTATATATTCTGTAAATTAGGAGTTAGAGCTACAGGCTTGGTCTGATTTGGATTTTTGCTTTCTTCAAATAGCATTCACAGGTGATGTTGTGTACTTCCTATGTACACCATTTAGGAGACACATAACATCTGATTGTCTTTTTTGTGACACTGCAATTGATCAGTGAGGTCAGTCTGATTTATTATAATTCCCTGTCAACTTGTCACTTAGTGATTTTAGTGGCCATTAATGATTAGTGCCTAGATCCATTATTTCATCAGAATTGAAAAATGACAATATTCTTTTCCTATCATTTCTTCTTCATCTATTAGCTGCAATTATTTTACAAAGAAGAATTTCCTTTATCAAGTTTTTGTTTCTCTATAATACAATTAGAACCAGAAAGCCAGAATTAAATTGTTGAGGTTTTCCTTTTATTTACTAGTTTTCAGAATAATGAGTCATATAATTTTAAACCATCAAGTAATTAGTGTAGAGTAATTATCTCATAGAGTAAGAGTGGATGATGTGTCCTTAAGGGAATTTGGATGATTTTCTGTCTTTGAAAGAAACCTGGACTAGGTAATCTCTATGGTTCCTTTGAGCTCTTAGAGCTCATAATTTTTCTTACTCATGAAAACCATCTATGTTTTAATTCTCAATTTTCACAAATAATTAGTTGATATATTTCAATGTTATTTAGAGAGTAGACATTCCTTTAACATTTCATAGGTATTATTTGCTAAAGAATTTGCAAAAATTTTGTGTGTTTTCTCAAAGTTCTGGATAGTTAGCTAATTTTTTTCAGGGGCTACTTCACTATCTTTTACATTTCTTTATGTGAATTTTAAACTTAGATTTTAAACTTCAAATTTTAAACAATGAAAAGTTGCAAGTATGCTGAGAATTCCTATTTATTTTTTATGCAGATTCAATAAATTTTGCCATTTTCCATAATTTTTAATACTCTCTCTGTGTGCATGTGCTCACACACACACATATAGCATTAACTGTATACATAAACATCTATGTGTCTATCATCTATATACATTTGCACAAAGACATTTTATAGGTATTTTAATTACTTTTCTAAGCCATTTGAAAGTAGGTTGCCTGCATTATGCACCTTAATATTTCTGTGCATATTTTCTCAAAACAAGAAGATTCTCTTACATAGCCACAGTATAGTTATCAAATTCAGGACATTTAACATTGATATAAAACTTTTACCTAGTGTGCAGTTCATAGTCCAATTTCATCCATCGTTCCAATAAGGTTCTTTATAGCATTTTTTCCCTCTAATGTTGGCCCAGCCACATTGACATTTTTGAAGAATACAGGTCAACTGCATACTTTTTCCCTGCTATGATCATATATATTTCCCAGTTATTAGTTGTAAATAACAGAAATTGCCTGTGGCTGATTTAAGTAGGAAAGGGATTTATTGAAAAGGTATTGAGGAGCTCCTAGAATTTTAATATATCAGTATATCTCAATAAATATTTTTATTTTGAATATATAAAATATATATCAAAAACATTATTTACAAACAATAATAAGTTATATTTATTGAACACTTACAATGTGCTGCACACTGATTTTATTATGTTATTGCCTTGTCCAATAAATAACCCTATGAGGTAAATTTCCTTTCCAATACTCCTGAATTTATTTTAAAAATGAGACAACTATAGACTAGGAAAGCAAAATGAATTTCCCAAGGCCACACAGCTAGTAAGGTGCTGAGCCAGTGTTCAAAGTCAAGTTTTTTCTGACACTAAACTCCATTCTTTTTCCACTCCACATTTTAATGGCAGCATAACTTGAAAAGTTTTCTGAAAGACGTTTGCTAGAAAATAAAGGATCTGTGGTAGGCTGAAACATTAAATATTGCTTCAGTTGATATTATGAGAGACCTAATTTGTAAAACATACACGCGTTTTAGCTTTTCTCCATCGTTAAAATCACTTCACAGACATGACCAAATGCTAGAGGAGCTGGCGAGAAAATCCTCAGCATGCACATCAAATTGTACCCACTTGGGGGCACCCACAATGCAGCTTTTCTGTCTGTTCTGCCTAGAAGCTTCGAGCCCTGCAGAACTGGATTGAGCCAGCTGACGTTCAGTCTGCTCTACAGGACTCAGACAGCCCGACCTGATATCTCAGGAAATAGTGCCCTATATCTCCAAGTTTAGGGAATATTTTACTTAGTTTGTTGCCCACATGATAAACTATTTTCTGCGGTTTAAAATGTCAATAATTAATACAATTGCTACCAGCCAAATGTGCTAGATATATGTTAGGATTTAATGACCAAGAACTAAAAATAATTTGCTGACTTAAAATGATATATTTGTCCAGAGGATTTTTTTTTTTGATTTATGCTATGCCAAAATCAGGAACATAATGATTAACCAGTAGGGGTAAAAAATGTGCTGTAAAATCAAGCTAAGTGTTTTTTAATAGTTGTGCACTGTGGTCTCACCTGAAACATACTCTTTGATGGGGATATGTGTTGGCGATCTCCAGTGCTGCTGCTGATGTAATCTCCAGGCCAGCCATTTGGTCTTTAGCTCTATTTGATAGGAAAGATCCTCCTGATATATACAAATGTCTAAGATGCCACTGACCCAGATGTAGTTTCTGTGGCTTTGCCTAGAGAGGGGTTATTATTCCAGAGCATGAGGAGAGAAGATACAGCAAACACGATTGTACTGGATGTGGCTATCACAGTCTTTCGTATCCACCACTGCGGCTAAAGAGGCAGTTGAAGGTGGCCATATTTTAAACCATATAAATCCACCTTTAATATGGCTGCTTAGACCAGAGGGAGCCAAAGTATAGATGGGAGAGCAGCTCATGGGGTGATTTGGCTCAAAAAACTGTTCAAAGAGGAAAAAGTTGGACCAATTATGTGCTTACCTATGAGAATCTGATTCGGGATACAGAATATGAGGTGACTTATAGTAGAAACTGATGTGAAAGAAAGTATACTGGGGGTATACTGTAGAATAGAGGCCAAGGGCACAGCCAGATTATGAGGAAACTAAACCTTGAAGAAAGTGAGACAACAATTAAACTGAAGCTACTAGAGAAAGAAAAGATGAAGAGGGATTCAGTCTTTAGCTAGAAAATACGTGAAGAGAAGCAGGGACAGGAGGAGGCTGAACTGTGTTTCTGATGGAGCTCTTGAGGGAAGGTTCACAGTTCTTGCTCCTGAGGGTTCTTGGGTACAGTCCCAATTTCTGTTCCAGTTCTGGTCCCTGCTCATTGATCACAATGAGATCCTGGCTTCCATCTTAAGTCTTGCCATAAACAGCCATTACTTGTGAAAACTTGCGTGAATATCTGTCCCTTCCCAACCAAAGTAACTAACTAGACTAGAAGAATATGAGAGAATAATATTCCTGTTTCCTGTTTTTGAAGTCCTTTTAAAAAATCGTGGTAAAGTATATATATCATAAAATTTTCCATTTTAACCATTTTTAAGTATACAGTTCAGTGGCATTAAACTTTTTCATCATCCAAAACTGAAATTCTGTATCCATTAAACAGTAAGTCTTCACTCCTTACAGTCCCTGGTTACCATTATTCTACTTTTGATCTTTATGAAATTGTTCAGAGTCCTTTTTGAATGAATAATATATATATAGAATAGCTAAGATTTATTTATGCAGCAAGCCTGTAAGTGACAAAGTCACTGCCCAGAGTTTTTGGGGAGCTGGAGTTATCCCAAATAGCCTGGAAAGTGTAGGCTGTTTATTGTGTGTAGTCAGGCAACTGCAGAAGCCTGCCTCACAACTTCCTTGGACTTTGCTGGTACCCTGTTCTGTCTGTCTGTTAGAATGGTTGAACGACTCATCTTACAACAATAATGAAAAAAAAAAAAGGTTGAATGTCCATTCCTTCAATAAGATCCATCATCAGAGAGTCAGGGGAGATGGAGATAAGGGAAATGAGGTCATGGGCTAGCAATAGGTCCACCAATGCAATAATTAAATGTAATCAGTGTTAATAAGAACAGTGACTACTTACTTAATCATGACTTACCATGTGCTTTTGTATATTAACTTATTTAATTTTCATAACATCCTCAAAGAACTGAAAATAGAACTACCATATGATCCAGCAATCTCACTGCTGGATATATATATACAAAAGAAAGGAAATCAGTATATCAAAAAGGTATCTGCACTCCCACCTTTACTGCAGCACTATTCATAGTAGCCAAGATATGGAATCAATCCCAGTGTCCATCAATGGATTAATGAAGAAAATATTGCATATACGATGGAATATTATAAAGCCATAAAAAGAATAAAGTACTGGCAGGTGCGGTGGCTCAAGCCTGTAATCCCAGCACTTTGGGAGGCCCAGGCGGGCGGATCACGAGGTCAGGAGATCAAGACCATCCTGGCTAACACGGTGAAACCCCGTCTCTACTAAAAATACAACAACAACAACAACAAAACTTAGCCGGGCGTGGTGGCGGGTGCCTGTAATCCCAGCTACTCAGGAGGCTGAGGCAGGAGAATGACGTGAACCCGGGAGGCGGAGCTTGCAGTGAGCCGAGATCGCGCCACTGCACTCCAACCTGGGCGACAGAGCAAGACTGTCTCAAAAAACAAAAAAGAATAAAGTCCTGTCATTTGCAGCAACATAGATGGAACCAGAAGGAATAAGTTTTAGTGTTTGATAGTGCAGTAGGGCAACTATAGTTAAGAATTTATTGTACATTTCAAAATAGCTGGAAAAGAAGATTTGAAATGTTCCCAACATAAATAAATGATAAATGATGGGGTGATGGATACCACAATTTCTCTGATTCGATCATTACATGCTGTATATATGTGTCAAAATATCATGTATAACTATTAAATATCAATAAAATATAAATTACAAAAATTTTCTTTTTAAAAAAATTTTACTTTTTTTTGTTTTTTTGTAGAGACCGGGTTTTGCCATGTTGCCCAGACTGGTCTTGAACTCCTGAGCTCAAGCAATTCACCTGCCTTAGCCTCCCAAAGTGCTGGGATTATGGGCATGCACAGTCACCATGCCTGGTCAACAAAAAATTTCTTAATCTTATGAGACAGGTACTATGATTTCTGCATTTTGTAGTTAGGTAAATTAAAGTACAATGTGACTAAATTGCTTGCTCAAGGTCACATAGCTGGTAAGTGACATAACTGAGTGACTTCTACTGCAGGAAGCTAATTCCAGTCACTTCACTTCTCACTTCATTGTTTCTTATCAGCATCAAGCTGAACCTTAGCAGTGTCAATAGTACTATAAAGACCATCATTGTCATGTTAAATAGACTTGTTGATGAAAAACTGAAAGGAAACAGATATTTATTTGTTACATTTAATTTTTCCTAATACTATATTAACATTTCATTTGTGTATCTGAATTTTCATCAGTTCAGACCTTCCCAACAGTGAATTTGGTGTGTGAGTTTTCAATCTTTTGCCCTCAAAGCAGCCAGGTAGTCAGCCACCTCTCCCATTCACTCCAGTGGATTATGCAAATATTATCATTTCTATGTGTGTTTTGATATGAAATGGGTTGGGAAAGCCTAGCAAATTAGTTGATATATCAAGTTTTCCTCCTCTTGTGTTCTTATTAAAATACTTACAAATACCAAATATGGTGTGTAACCTTGTGGCTTAAAGAGCCTTTTTTTTTTCTTTTAATTATCTCAACTGAAATTGTTTGAAGTTTAAATATTTTGATATCAGGTCTCTCCCTGGCTGGGAAGAAGATAGAGCAAGATACCAGTAGAATAGGGGTTTAGGATATTACATCAGAAGGTGTCCAGTTCAATGAGATGGAAAAAGCACACTGAAAACAGAAGTAAAGTTCAATATAGTACTGTGAGAAAAGGTAAGCTTGAAGGTAGGTGACCCGCAGAGTGCACAGAGCTTTGCTGAAAGCCAGATTTTACATAAACTTTATTATATCTCAGGGCTTAAAATAAAGTGATTCATCAGTCAAATAATTATTTAAGCAAAGATCTATACATATGCTCTTTCAATATAGACTTATCTGCATTTAGGAAGGTCTGAAGCATTTCTCCCCAAAGCTTGTGCTAGGTATTCTGATGAGCTAGAATGGTGCTTCTCAAGCACTGCTGCACGTTAGAGTCACCTGTGGAAATGTAACAATTCTTGATGTGTAGGCTGCACCATATACCAATTGAATCGAAATCTCTGGAATTGACTCATAAGCATCAGTAGTTTTAAAATTTTCTCAAATAATGCAAACGTTTGGGAACCAGTTGTTTAGCACAGTGGCTCTCAAACTTTAGCTGCATTAGAATCACCTGGTGGGCTTGTTAAACCACGTGTTGCTGGGCCCCACCCCAAGAGTTTCTGATTCAGTAGGTTAAAGGTAGGGCCTGAGAATTTGCGTTTCTAGTGATTTCCTACGTGGTGCTGGTGCTGCAGGGAACCACAGTTTGAGAACCACTGATTTAGAGAATTATTTACTTATTCATTAATGCCATTTGAAGACATGAAAGTCATAAATGTTTGCTGGGCAGCCTAAGTAGGTGCAACATCTTTGGAAAGGAGTCTAACCACAGTTGTGAACTCATTGCACACACTGATTCTCTGGCAGGGTTACATTCAGGCCCATCTGTTAGGCTGGCAGCATGCCCACAGAGAGTGTGCTATGCCAATTTCAGCAGGGCATAGGTGCTAACCAAACACGGTTTTAGAAGGGGGCGGCTTTCATCACACAGCAAGCGCCATTTCTTGGGCCAGGCAATCCTGCTGTTTGCAAACAGCTCCAGTCTGAGGCCACATGCTTTCTTACATCTGTACATGCTTGAGGACATGATTAAAAAATAAATAATCAACAAATGGTTGATTATATTTCTCCCTCAATCTGCCTTAGTGTTGTAATTTGGCATGTAGAGAGGCACTCTCTCTTCAGTAAGCTGGAAGCCATTCTAAAGGACCATAGAGTACAAATGTAATGCTTTAAAACTGCTAGATTTGGATCAGCTACATTTGTTCCTTTGAAGATATTGTTATCATTTTTTGCTTTATTTTAATTTAGGCTTTTACTCTGTTCATGAGCCAGATTTATTCCCCATTTATCATCAGTATTCTGAGGTCTTCACTAATTTATTATTATTATTATTTTGAGACAGGGTTGCTCTCTGTTGCCCTGGCTGGAGTGAAGTGGCATAATCATGGCTCACTGCAGCCTTTACCTCCCAGGCCCAAACAATCCTCCCACTTCAGCCACTTGAATAACTAGGACCAAATCAGTCACCACGCGTAGCTAATTAAATTTTTTTTAGCTAAACAAACCCTGTTTCTACCAAACTCCTAGACTCAAGTGATCCTCCTGCCTCCACCTCCTAAAGTGCTGGGCTTACAGGCTTGAGCCACGGTGCTCAGCCTAATTTGATTTTTTAAAAACTTGATTATATATATACATATTTAAAAGTAGATTTTATTTTTTAGGGTAGTTTTAGGTTCATAGCGAAATTGAGTGGAAGGTAGAGAGATTTCCCATGTACCCCCTGCCTTCCCAACATGTATAACTTCCTGTATTGTTATCATAGTCCCTGCCCCTTATAGTGCTACATTTGTTACAACTGATAGACTTACATTGGCCCATCATTATCATGCAAAGTCCATAGTTTACATGAGGGTTCACTCTTGGTTTTATACATTCTATGGGTTTGGACAATTGTGTAATGGCATGTATCCACCATTATAGTATCACACAGAATAGTTGCACCGTCCTAAAAATCCTCTATGTTCTGCCTGCTCATCCATCTTTCCTCTCTAACCCCTGGCAACCAATGATTTTTCTACTGTCTACACAGTTTTGCCTTTTCCAGAATATCATATAGTTGGAATCATACAGTAGGTAGCCTTTTCAGATGGCTTGCCTTTAGTAATGTACATTTAATATTTCTCCATGTCTTTTTATGCTTTGATAGCTCATTTTATTTTAGAATTGAGTAACATTCCATGTCTAGATGTATCACAGTTTATTGTCCATTCACCTACTGAAGGACTTCTTGGTTGCTTCCAACTTTTGGCAATTATTAATAAAGCTGCTATAAATATTCATTTTGTAGCACAAATGTACACATTTTTGTGTGGCCCTAAGTTTTCAACTCTTTTGGGCAAACATCAAGGAAGGAAATTGCTAGATCGTGTGGTGAGAGTATGTTTAGTTTTGTAAGAACTCTCAAATGGTCATTCAATGTGGCTGTACTATTTTGCATTCCTGCCAGCCATGGATGAGAGTTCCTGTTGCTCCACATCGTCACCACGATTTGATGTTTTCAGTGTTCTGGATTTCGATGATAGATGCGTAGTGGAACCCCATTGTTGTAATTTGCGTTGCTCTGGTGACATAGGGATGTGAAGCATCTTTTCATGTGCTTATCAAGACAATGGAAGATCATTCAGTGCTAAAAAGAAATGAGCTATTAAGCCATGAAAATACATGGAAGAAATTTAAGTGCGTATTACTTAATGAAAGTCATTTTGAAAGGCTACATACTCTATGATTTCAGCTACATGACCTTATGGAAAAAGCAAAACCCTGGAGACAGTAAAAAGGTTAATGGTTGCCAGGAATTAGAGGGGAAAGAGGGATGAATAGGTAGAGCATAGAGGATTTGTAGGGCAGTGAAACTACTCTGTATGATACTGTATTGTTGGATACATATATATCTGTATATCTTCCTTGGGGAAGTGTCTGCTAAGGTCTTTAGTCCACAATTAATTTCTTTTAATTGTTGGATTTTAAGAGTGCTTTATATATTTTAGAAAACAATTTTTAAAATCAGATATATCTTTTGCAAATATTTTCTCCCAGTCTGTGTATTCTCTTTTTATTCTCTTGAGAGTGTCTTTCACAAAGCAGAAATTTTAAATTATAGTGGAGTCTCACTTAAAAATTCTTTCTTTCACAGATCATGCCTTTAGTGTTGTATCCTGAAAGTCATCACCAAACCCAAGGTCATCTAGATTTCCTCTTGTTTTATGGTTTTATAGTTTTGCATTGTGATGTATTTTGAGATAATTTTTGTGAATGGCATAAGGTCTACATTCATTTTATAATGTATGTGGATATACAGTTGTAGCAGCACAATTTGTTGAAAAGATTATCTTTTCTTCATTGTATCACTTTTGTTCCTTTCTCAAAGATAAGCTGATTGTATTTATGTGCATCCTATTCCTGGGCTCTCTATTTCATTTATCTATTTGTTTATTCTTTTGCCAATACTACACTGTCTTGATTACTGTAGCTTTATAGTAAGTCAAAATCAAGTGATGTCAGTTCTCTAATTTTGTTCTTCTTCTTCAATATTGTGCTGGCTATTCTGTTTTTGTCTGTTTGTTTGCTTGCTTCTCCATATAAACCTCATAATCTGTTTGTCAATATCCAGAAAATAACCTGCTTGCATTAAATCCCAAAGATGGGAAAAACTGACATCCTGACAATATTGAGTCCTTCTATGCATGAACATGGAATATCTCTTAATTTATTTAGTTCTTCTTTTATTTCTTTCATCAGAGTTTTGTAGTTTTCCTTGTAAAGATGTTGTATATATTTTGTTAGATTTATACCAAAGCATTTTGTTTTTGGTGTGGAATATAAACCATATTATGTTTTTAATTTCAAATTCCACTTGTTCATTGCTATTATAAGGAAAATGATTGATTTTTGTGTATTAACCTTGTGTGCTGCAGCCATGTGATCATCACTTATTAGTTCCTGGAGTTTTCTGTTGATTCTTTAAGATTTTCTATATAGATAATCATTTCATCTGTGAAAGACAGTTTTATTTTTTCTTCACAATCAGTATACCTTTATTTCCTTGTTTTATTGCATTAACTAGGACTTTCAGTATAAGGTTGAAAAGCAGTGGTGCAGGAGACATCTTTGCATTGTTCTTGATCTTAGTGGAAAAGCTTTGAGTTTCTTACTATTAATTATGCTGCTAGTTGTGGAGGGTTTTTTTGCAGGTATTATTTACCACGTGGAGGAAGTTCACTTATATTTCTAGTTTACTGAGAGTTCTTAAAATCATAAATGGTATTGGATTTTGTCAAATGCTTTTTCTGTATCTATCAATATGATCATATAGTATTTCTTCTTTAGCCTGTTGATGTGATATATTACAATTTTCAAATATTGAACCAGCCTTGCATACCTGGGACAAACTTCACTTGATCATGGTGTATAATTCTTTTTATACATTGTTGGATTTGATTTGCTAATAGTTTGTTGAGGGTTTTTGCATCTATGCTTATGAGAGATATTAGTCTGTGGTTTTTTTTCTTGTAATGTCTTTGTTTTTGGTATTAGGATAATATTAACTTCATAAAATGAGTTAGGAACTATTCTCTTTACTTTTTTTTTTTTTTGAGATGGAATCTTGTTCTCTCACCAGGCTGGAGTACAATGGTGCGATCTTGGCTCACTGCAACCTCTGTCTCCTGGGTGAAGGCAATTCTCATGCCTCAGCCTCCCAAGTAGCTGGGATTACAGGCACCTACAACCACACCTGGCTAATTTTTGTATTTTTAGTAGAGATGGGGTTTCATCATGTTGGCCGGCTGGTCTCTAACTCCTGACCTCAGGTGATCTGCCTGCCTTGGCCTCCCAAATTGCTGGGATTACAGGCGTGAGTCACCACGCCCAACCTCTCTTTACTATTTTCTAAAAGAGATTATGGAGAATTGTTATAATTTCCTTCTGAATTATTTGGTAATATCAGCAGTGAAACTAGGCCTTGTGCTTTCTCTTTTAGAAAGTTGTTAAATATTGTTTCAATTTCTTTAAAAGATATAGGCTTAGTCAGATTGGCTATTTTTTCTTGTGTGTTTTGGCAAATTGAATTTTTCAAGGAATTGTTTAATTTCATCTGTGTTATCAAATTTGAGGGTATAGAGTTGTTCATAGCATTCCTTTATTATCATTTTAATGTCATGGGATCTGTAGTGATGGCCCCTCTTTCATTTCTGATATTGTTAATTTGTACACTCTCTCTTTTTTTTCTTAGCCTAGATAGAGTCTTACTGATTTTATTGATCTTTTCAAAGAACCATATTTTGGGTTCATTGATTTTTCTCTATTGAGTTCCTGTTTTCAATTTCATTAATTTCTGCCCTAAATTTTGTTATTTCTTTTTTCCTGCTTACTCTGAGCTTAATATTTGCTTTTCTCTTTCTAGTGTCCTAAGGTGGAAGCTTATTTATTTATTTATTTAGAGATGGAGTCTGGCTCTGTTGTTCAGGCTGGAGTACAGTGGCATGATATTGGCTTGCTGAACCCTCCACTTCCTGGGTTCAAGTGATTTTCCTGCCTCAGCCTCCTGAATAGCTGGGACTACAGGTGCATGCCACCTTGCCTGGCTAATTTTTTATCTTTTTAGTAGAGATGGGGTTGCACCATGTTGGCCAGGCTGGTTTTGAACTCCCAACCACAGGTAATCCCAAAAGTGGAAGCTTAGATTATTGATTTCAAATCTTTCTTTTTTTCTAATTTATGCATTCAATGCATAAATGTCCACATTTTCCTCTAAATGCTGCTTTTGCTATATCCTACAGATTTTGATATGAGTTTTAATTTTCATTTAGTTCAGATTATTTTTACATTTCTCTTGAGATGTCTTCTTTGACTCATGTATTATAGAAGTGTGTTGTTTAATCACCAAGTATTTTGAAAATTTCCAGCTATCTTTTTGTTATTGATTTTTAGTTTAATTTCATTGTGATCTAAGAGCAGACATTGAATAATTTCTATTCTTTTACATTTGTTAAGGCAGGCTTTTTGGCCTAGAGCATGATCTATGTTGGTAGAATGTTCCATGTAGCTTGAGAAAAATACGTATTCTGCTGTTGTTGCATGAAGTAGTCTATAAGTGTCCATTATATCCAATTGATTGATGGTATTGTTGAGTTCAACTATGTATTTACTGATTTTTTGCCTGCTGGAATTGTCTATTTCTGATAGAGGGGTATTGAAGACTTGAGCTATAATAGTGAATTCATCTATTTTTCCTTGAAGGCCTATCAATTTTTGTCTTATATATTTTGATACTCTGTTGTTTGGCACATACATGTTAAGGATTGCTATGTGTTAGAGGATTGACCCCTTTATTATTGTGTAATGTCCTTGTTTGTCTCTGATAACTTTCCTTGCTGTGAAGTCTACTGTATCTGAAATTAATATAGCTTCTCCTACCTTCTTTTGATTAGTGTTCAGATGGTACATCTTTATCCATTTACTTTTAATTGACATGTGCCTTTATATTAAAGGTGGGTTTCTTAAGGACAGTGTTTATTTGGGTCTTGTTTTTTGATCCACTCTGATAATCTCTGTCTTTTAATTGGTTCATTAGACCATTTACATTCAAAATGATTACTGATATAGTTGGATTATTATCTATCATATTTTTATTTATTATTATTAATTTTTATAGAGATGGGGATCTTGCTTTGTTGCCCAGACTAGTCTCAAACTACTGGGCTCAAGTGATCCTCCTGCCTTGGCCTTCCAAAGTGCTGGGATTGCTGGGATTACAAGTGTGAGCCACTTTGCATGGAGATATATATATATATATAAAAGTATATACTTTTACATATATACATTTTTGCATGTATTGTGTATACTTTCACTATATATACAAAATAATTTTAAAAGTCATATATGATTTCCTTTAAAACTATTTTTTATTTGTTGCCCTTGTTCTTTGTTCCTATTTTTGCTTTCCACTCTTTATCTGCCTTTTGTAGTTTTAAGTAAGAACTACATATAATTCCATTCTTTCATGTCTTAGCATATCAGTTGTACTTTTTTTTACTCTTTAAAGTGGTTGCCATAGAGTTAACAATATATGTTTACAAGTAATCCAAGTCCACTTTCAAGTCACATTCTACCATTTCACAGGTAGCATAGGTACCTTATAATAGCAAAATAATCCTAATTCATCTCCCTTGTATCATTGCTGTCCATTTATTTTACCTATATATAGGTATATATAAGCATAGGTGTACATAAGCATATTTAACCATATGTATATATATACATAATTGAAAATATTGTTGGTGTTATTTGCAACCAACGAAAGGTATAACATGTGTACGATAAAAATATCAGAGTATAAATAGAGTGAGAAACAAAATATTTAAAATAATATTGACTGATAATTTTCCTAAATTAATGTTAGAGAACAAACTATATATGTTAGTTATTTGAAACAAACTGTTATCTGAAAACCAACTAAGAATAAGAAAAATAACAGTTTCTATTTAATCTTCACCTATTCCTTCTCTGATACTCTTCCTTTCTTTATGTAGACTTACATTTCTGACTTACATCATTGTCGGGGAAACCTGCCCCTGATAATTCAACGTACGTTCTTTTCTATTTTCCCTAAGTGTTGGCCAGTCTGAGAAATAAAGGAAAAGAGTATAAAAGAGAGAAATTTTAAAGCTGGGTGTCCAGGGAAGACATCACATGTTGGCAGGTTCTGTGATGCCCCCTGAGCCGGAAAACCAGCAAGTTTTTATTAGCAATTTCAAAGGGGAGGGAGTGTACGAATAGAGTGTGGGTCGCAGAGATCACATGCTTCAAGGGCAGCAAAAGATCACAAGGCAGAAAGTCAGGGTGAGATCACAAGGTCAGGGCAAAACTAGAATCACTAATGAACTTCCATGTCCCACTGTGCATGCATTGTCATTGATAAACATCTCAACAGGGTTCATGAGCAGAGAACCAGGTCTATCTAGAATTTGCCAGGCTGGAATTTCCTAATCCTAGCAAGCCTGGGGGCGCTGCAGGAGACCAGGGAGTGTTTCATCCCTATCTACATCTACATAAGGCAGACACTCCCAGGTTGGCCATTTTAGAGGCCCCCCACCCAGGAATGCATTCTTTTCCCAGGGCTGTTAATTATTAATATTCCTTACTGGAGAAAGATTTCAGCAATATTTCCCTTACACATTTTTGGTAATAAGAGAAATATGGCTCTTTTCCGCTTGGCTCCCAGGCAGTCAGACCTAATGGTATCTCCCTTGTTTTTTTTTCAGGGTGCCCAGATTTCACATTGTTCAAACACATATGCTTTACAAACAATTTGTGCAGTTAATGCAACCATCACAGTGTCCTGAGGTGACATACATCCTCAGCTTATGAAGATGATTGGATTAAGAGATTAAAGTAAAGACAGGCATAGGAAATTGTAAGAGTCTTGATTGGGGAAGTAATAAATATCCATGAAATCTTCACAATTTATGTTCTTCTGTCATGGCTTCAGCAGGTCCCTCCATTCAGGGTCTCTGACTTCTCGCAACATATAATTTTCCTTCTCTCTAAAGAACTTCTTTTAACATTTCTTGCAAGGCAGGTCTACTGACAATAAAGTCCCTCAATTTTTGTTTGTCTGAGAAAGTCTTCATTTCTCCTTTACCTTTAAAGGATAATTTCACATGGTATATAATTCTGGGTTGGTGGGTTTTTTTCTCAACAGTTTAAATATTTCACTCCACTCTTTTCTTGCTTGTATGGTTTCTGAGAAGTCAGGTGTAATTCTTATCTTTGCTCCTCTAAAGATAAGATGTTTTCTTCCCTCTGTTTTTTTTCAGAACTTCAACTTTGATTTTCTGTAGTTTTTAAATGATAGTCTAGGTATAGTTTTTTCAGCATTTATTCTGGTTGGCATTTTCTGAGCTTCTTTAATCTGTAGTTTGTCTAACATTAATTTAGGAAAATTATCTGTCATTGTTATCTTAAATATTTTGTTTCTTACTCTCTTTATTTATACTCTGGTATATTTCATCATACATATGTTATGCCTTTTGTAATTGTCCACAGTTCTTAAAGATATCGTGTTCTGTTTTTTACATTTCCAGTCTCTTTTTGCTTGCTTTTCAGTTTTGAATGTTCCTATTAAGATAGCCTCAAGCTCAGAGATTCTTTTCTCAGCAATGTCCAGTCTACTAATAAATCCATTTAAGGTATTTTTCATTTCTGTTAAAATGTGTTTATTTCTAGCATTTCTTTTTGGTTCTTAGAATTTCCACCTCTCTGCTTACATTGCCCAACTATTCTTGCATACTGCCTACCTTTCCCATAAGAACCTTTAGCATATTAATCATAATTGTTTTAAATTTCTGGTCTAATAATTTTAATATTCCTGTCATATTGGAGCCTGGTTTTGATGCTTGCTTTGTTTCTTCAAACTGTGTTTTTTCCTTTTAGTATACCTTACAAGTTTTCGTTGTTAGCTGCACATGATGTGCTGAGTAACAGTAACCTACTACTGGTCCCTACAGAGGTTGCTACTCGTGAGTTTCTGCTTCTGGTAAGTTATGATTCTCTGTATTTGCCTGTTGCTCTCTCCAATTTAGGGGGCAGTGGTTTGTCCTGTGGCCTTACTTTTCTTACAGATCTAGAACAGTTATTGATTTCTCAGTTTGTTCAGATTTTTACTTGTTCTTAGGACAGAGTGGCAACTTTCAAGCTTTTTACATGCTGGACTGAAAACCAGTAGTCTGATTTGACTTTTAAAAGCCAGAAGAGTCCTATTATAAATTTAGACTGGGGTTAGAGGGGTTCTACTACAGAATTCTAATTACATTATAAATCAATGCGTATTTTATTTTGTCTTACAATAAAATTTGGAATAATGAGAAAATCTTTGGATTTTTTAAGATTAATATATTAATTTTTAGATTATAAATTCTTTGAGCTCTTTAAAATAAATAAATAAATATAAAACATACAAAACAAGAAATCCATTGATTTGTAATAAAAATCCATTGATTTATAAGAGTTGCAAAAAATTACTTTCTTTTAAGAAAGCATACTGATTACTCTGGGATTGTGCATGGTAAGCTAGGGCTGGAACAATGGATGAGCAAGGAGAAACTGGAACAAGAGCCAGCCTTCTTCCTTAACTATGGCTTGATTTTATACTGGTATAAGTGGCATTCAAAGTGGCAATGGAGGTCTGAAGCATTAGGTACCCCAAATTCCAGGAAAGGAGCCCTGGCTGTTAAGACCTAAAGCAAAACTGAAGATAAATTGTGACTATAGAAAAGAAATCTTTTTTTTATTAATTATCCTCCCTTGGCTGAATATAAATTGTGACTCTAGAAATCATTTTTTATTAATTATCCTCACTTGGCTGGATGAGAAAAGGAATACTTAAAGTGGATTTAGAAATGATAGAAAATCATTGAGATTCTTTATTATCCTATAAAGTCCTTGAAAGTCTAGAAGTCTCCTTCAGAATTTCCAAAGATATCTCCATTGACCATCTCTCCAACTTCTGTATAGAAGTACTTTATTGAAGGCAAGTTTTGAAGTTAAATTTAAAAAACTCACATTTTAGAATTTATTTTTTTAAAATTAGTGATACAGTTTGGATGTTTTTGTTCCCTCCATATCTCATGTTGAAATGTGATCTCCAGTGTTGGAGGTGGGGCCAGGTGGGAGGCATTTGGGCCATGGGGGCAGATCCCTTATGAACAGCTTTGTGCCCTTCCTATGGTAAAGAGTTACCATGAAATCTGATTGTTAAAAAGAGTCTGGGACCTCCTTTCTTTCTTATTGCCTCTCTCATCATGTGACATGCTTGTTTCCCCATGCCTTTCAACATGAATAAAAGCTTCCCAAGGCCTCACCAGAAACCAGGCAGATGCTAATGCCATGCTTGTACAGCCTGCAGAACTGTGAGCTAAATAAACTTTGTAAATTACCCAGCCTGAGGTATTACAAACGATCACAATTAGTAATAATTATTTTTCAAGAAAGATTTTTCATTCCTTTTTAATTTCAAGGTTGGATTTGTAACTATGCTAAAACAAAATTTGGGGAATTAGTCTATGGATTTATCTAGCATGTACAACATCATTCCTTTGAGAAAATATTATCCAGGAGCAGAGCCCACAGTTTAGAAATAGGCAAAGAGCTTGGGAAGACAATCTTTCCAAAAGTTGAGAACAATCCCATTGAAACTCCTCTGATTAAAATGAATAGTTATGAATAATAATATTAACATAACTGAAGATCAAACAGGTATTTATTTTCCTTTACAATTTAGAAATGCAATTCTAAATTTTTTAAGAGTTAGAATTTAACAAGTAGCAAAACATGTACCTTACATGTTATGTTATTTTATATATGTGTGTATGTATACATGATAGAATCCAATATTTTTATGATTCTACTTGAGAAATTTTGTTTTATTATGAAGTTGAGTAAAAAAGATTTTAGTGTTGCTCATTAATGCTCATTCATGTTTCTTTTATACAATTTTGATTCACTAATGGAGGAAACAAAAGGAATATCTTTTTATTGCCATTATCATTTTATGGGAGAGATTATTTTAAAAGTATAATATATAAAGTATATTGCTAAAATTTAATTTTCTGGAATGAACTTTTGCAAAAGAACTTTAAGACTCATGCTGTAATTTGTTCTCTACATGAGTATCTTTGTTAGTTTTATGTAACATTTTTTACTCAGTACTATTCTCATATCAAGAAGAAAATAACTTAATCACAAGAAAGAAGAGTTTCATGAGTAGAAAACTAGATGAAAAAGGAACGCTTTAGGTACACTTTTCCTTTTTCTTTTAAAAAATTTCTTTTCTCCTTTTCTTTGTTTCTCAGTGTGAATAGGTACACTTTTCATACACTTCTCAGTTGGGATATTATGCAGTTCATAGATTAAATTGCTATTCCATTGAAATTCAGGGAAATAGTCCCTTAAAACAATTTCTAATTATATGAATAAATTCACCTCCATATAGAGACAGGAAGAAATGGAAAAAGCCAAATACAACAAATATCTAAAACATCAATTAAAAACATTTTCTGTAGCATTCAAATAAATCTTTTCAAAAGGTGGGAATTATTTAATAGTAAAGATGCAAATTCTAAAAGCCAATTAGTGGTTTTTCAAAAACAGTTTTACTGAGGTACAATTGAAACACAATAAATTACACATATGTAAGGGTGTAATCTGCTAGGTTTTGACATATGTATACACTTGAATTCATCACCACCATGGAGAGTAAACATAGCTATCAGCACCAAAAGTTTTCTTATTACCCTTAGCAATCCCCTCTACTCCCACTGCCCCCAAGCAACTACTGATTTGTTTTCTGTCACTATATATTAGTTTGTATTTTCTGAAGTTTTATATAAATGAAGTCACACAGCATGTATCCATTTTTGTCTGAATTCTCTCACTTGGCATAATTATTTTGAGTTCATCCTCAATTGGTAACTTTTTATCTCTGATTTTAAATAGTCTTCAGGTGAAGGGAATTTTTAGGTTTGTATGAGGACAACATAAAATTTCACTCACTAGACGGCCAATTGATTAGAATTGTGAGTTGGAATCTGTAGCAGCCAAGGAACTACCAGAAACTCTCCTTTACTTATAATGTCAGACTCCATATCAGTTGGGTTTTGGGTTGTAAACAAAGAAAACATTTTCTGGAACTTATGGAAAGGAGGAATTTACTGGAAGGATGGGAACTGACTCATGGGAACAAAAGAAAATGTGAACAATCAGGGCTCTGTAGTTCAATTTTAAACCATATTTGAATCTGAGGCAAAAGAACTGATCCTGAGGCAAAAGAAGTAACACTGATCCTGTCTTTAATGACATTTTGTTCATCATAGATTTTTGCATTAATTTTTATTTTTTAAAATATTGCATTCAAATATTATTACCTTGATTATTGAGTTTTTTGGATCCCTCTTAAATTTTCTGCTCCAGGTGAATGCCTCACTTGTCTCATCTCCTCACCCTAATCCTGGCCCTACCTCTGTTGGATAAAAATTGGGGGGGAACTCTGGATTCTAAGTAGTGGCAAATAATGTATATTCTCTTCAGGATATGGCAGAACCTCAAATCAGTTCCCACTGCATTGAATTTCACTGCTCAAGTTTCAAATTCCAGGAGGTAAGACGCTGATGCCGCTTTCTCATTGGCAGATGAGGGTGGGTCACCTTGCTTGACAGTTTCCCCAGAACTGCTGTTTTCAAAAGAAAGTGGATGAGATGCCTGACAAGTAGAAACAGCAGATTTCAATTACAGATTCCAGAAAAGGAAAACAAAAAGGTACTCAGTTGTAACTTATTGATCAAAATCAAATCTTTGTTAGAAAGCTATCAGAAAATGATTGAGGAAAGTCACGTGTGAGTTATCCTTAAGTAGCATGGTAATTCGACTTCCTTTCGGCATTCACATGTTGACCTCTCTTTCCTCCTAGAAACAGGCTTTCGGCAAACCAGGCCTCTGGGGTTCTCCTTTTATGACTTCCCTTTCTCAGTGCCTTTTTCTGGCTCTTTATCTTCTGCCCTCTCCTTAAATACACCTGCTACCCACTTTCCTTGACCCTGTTCTTTTCATTCTACTCATTGCTCTGAAGAGTCCCATTCATTGCTCTGGCTTCTCCATTCTTTGTATGCAAATATACTAATAAGATAATTTGGTCCAAGCCTCTTTCCTGAGCTTGTGACACATATGCTTAATAGAAAACTGAGCCACAATCATCACCCAACTCATATATAAACTTGTTTCTTATTTTTTCCCTTGTCTCAACCCATGGTCCCAGCGTGTATCCAGTGACCCAAGTCTAAAATATGTCATTCTAGACTTCCTCGCTATGTAGAATTAATTCTCATCTTTGGTGATACTCATTTCTGAATATGTTTTTGGTTTGTTTATTTTTTCCATGTCATTACCTTAGTCCGGTAACCTGTCATCTCTTGTCTGAATAATTTTCAATAGGCTCTTAACTGGCCTTTCTTCTTGCATGTTATACTCTCTGATAACTCTTTGTACTTCTCCCAGAATGATGTTTCTATAATTTATATGTCATCCTCTTCTTAAAATCCCTCAAAAGTTCATTGTGATCTTTGAGATTGAGAAATCTATTCTTCTGCCTCAATAATTTGAAAGCATTGAAATAGATTTCATATAAAATAGATTCTTAGAATCCAATGGAATTGAATTAAAAACCAACCACCAGCCAGTAATCCCAGCACTTTGGCAGGCTGAGGTGGGAGGATTGCTTGAGGCCACGAGTTTGAGACCAGCCTAGGCAACATAGGGAGACTCCCATCTCCACAAATTAGCCAGGCTAATTGTGCCTATAGTCCCAGCTACTTGGGATGATGAGGCAGGAGGATCACTCGAGCCTAGGAGGTTGAGGCTGCAGTGAGCTGTGATTGTGCCATTATACTCCAAGCTAGACAACAGAGTGAAACCCTGTCTCAAACAAACAACACAAACACAAACACAAACACAAACAAAACCAACAAAAGGAAACTTGGAAAATTCACAAATACATGGAAATTAGACTACATGCTCCTTCTAAATAACCAATGGGTTAAAGAAAAACTTTAAGAGAAATTACAAAATTCTTTGAGATGAATGAAAATGAAAGCATGAATAACAAAATGCATGAGGTACAGAGTGTTTGGTGGGAAATTTATAGTTGTAAATGTCTATAATAAAAAACAAAAAAGATCTTTATGGCACTGAAGAGGAAACTAAACCCAAAGCAAGTAGAAAAAAAGATTAGGGTAGAAATAAATGAAATAGACAATTGAAAAACAATTGAAAAAAATCAATGAATGAAAAAGTTTGTTATTTGAAATGATGAACAAAATTGACAATTCTTTAGCTAAATTAGCCAAGAAAAAAGAAAGAGAGATAAGACTCAGATTATTAAAATCAGAAATGAAAGAGGGAGCATCACTATTGATTTTAAAAAATTGAAAGGATTATAAAGAAATACTATGAATGATTATATGCCAACAAATTATATAACATAGATGAAATTGACAAATTCCTAGAAAAATGCAAACTATCAAAATGGACCCAAGAAGAAGTAGCAATCTGAATAAGCCTATAACAAGTAATGAGGCTAAATTAGTAATCAAAGAAACTTCCCACAAAGAATAGCTCAGGACCAGATGGCTTCATTGGTGAATTCTGTCAAACATTTAAAGGAGAGTTGCCAATCATTCACAAATCTTCAAAAAAACGGAAGAGGAGGAAACACTTCCCAACTCATTCTACGAGGCCAACATTATTCACATACCAAAACCACACAAAGACATCACAAGAAAACTTACTGACCAAGATACTTTATGGATATGGATACGAAAATCTTCAACAAAATACTAGCAAACTAAATCCATTAACATATACAAACAATTGTACTCCATGACCACATGATAATCATCCCAGGAAGGCAAGGTTGAACATATGAAAATCAATAAATAATATACTGTATCAATAGAATAAAGGACAAAAACCTTTATCATCTCAATACACAGAAAAAAAAAATTTGATAAAATCCAACAGCCTGTCATGACAAAAACACTCAACAAACTGGGAATAGATGGAAAGTTTTTCTGACCAAAAAGGCATCTATGAAAAACCTAAAACTCATGCCATACTTAGTGAAAGACTGAAAGCTTTCCCCTCACAATCAAGAGCAAGGCAAAAATGTCTACTGTCATCATTTCTAGTTAACGTTGTACTAGAGGCTGTAGTTAAGGCAATTGGCAAGACAAAGAAATGAAAGCCATCCTGATTGGAAAGGAAAAAAGTAGATGTATTTCAATTTGCAGGTAACATGATCTTGTGTACAGAAAATCCTAGGGGATTCACTAAAAAGCTATTAGAATGAATAAATGAATTTAGAAAGTTGCAGGATACAAGATCATATACAAAAATTACTTTATTTTTATACACTAGCAATGAACAGTCTGAAATGAAATTAAAGATACAATTGCCTCTATAATACTATAACATACTTAAATTTAATAAAAGAAGTATCAGACTTGTGAATTGAAACAACAAAACATTGTTGAAAGTAATTAAAGAAGTTTAAATAAATAGAACGACATCCATGCACATGGATTGGAACACTTTCTATTGTTGAGATGGCAGTACTCCCCAAATTCATCTACAGATACAATATAATTCCTACAAACATCCCAGCTGGCTTTTTGCAGAAATTGACAATATGATTCTAAAATTCATACAAAAATTGAAGGGACATAGAATAGCCAAAGTAATTTTAAGAAAAAGGGAAAAAGTTGGATTTTTCACATTTCCTGATTTCCAAGCTACAGTAATCAAGACAGTGTAGTACCAACATCAGGATAGACATAGAGATCAATGAAATAGAATTGAGAGTCCAGAAACAAATCCTTACATTTTTGGTAATTTTTTTTTTTTGCAAGAGTGACAAGACAATTCAATGGGAGATGGGCATTAATTTCAACAAATGGTGCTAGGACAACTGAATATTCATTCGCAAAAGAGTGAATTTGGATCCATACCTCACATTGTAGCCAAAATTTAACTAAAAAAGGATCAAAGACCCAAATATAAGAGATAAAACTACACAATTCTTAGAAGAAAACATAGGCATAAATCATCATGGCCTTGAATTAGTCAACAGTTTCTTAGACTTAGCAACAAAAGCATAAGTAACAAAAGAAAAAAATAGATAAATCAAACTTCATCAAGATGAAAAACTCTCATGTTTCAAAGGGCACTATCAAAAAGTGAAGACAGCCCACAGAACGGAAGAACATATTTGCAAGTCATATATCTGATAAGAGCCCAGAATACATAAAGAACTCACAGCTGAAGAATAAAAAGAAAATAGCTTAATTACAAAATGGACAAAAATTTGAATAAACATTGCTCCAGAGAAGATACACGAATGAGCACATGAAAAGATGCTCAACGTCATTAGCCATTAGGGAAATATAAATCAAAACCACAAAGAGATACCACCTCTTGCTGTGAGTTGAATTGTGTCCCCCAAATAGATACGTTGACCTTCTCACCCCTGGTACTTGTGAATATGACATTATTCAGAAATAGGGTGTTTGCAGAGGTAAACAAGTCAAGATGAGGTCATACTGGATGAGGGTGGGCCCTAATCAGATATGACTGCAGAAGAGACACAGGGGAGAATGTCATGTGATGAGTCAGAGATTGGAGTGACATGCATCAATAAGCCAAGAAATGCTTAGGATTACTAGGAACATAAGAAATAAGGGAAAGGCATGGAACAGCTTTTTTCCCTAGGGTCTCCAGAGAAAGCATAACCCTGATGGTGCCTTGATTTCAGTCTTCTAGCCCCAGAACTGTGAGAGAATAAATTTCTGTTGCTTTAAGCCACCTAGTTTGTGGTAATTTGTTACAGCAGCCCTAGCAAATGAATACACCACTTTATACCCACTGTGGTGGCTATAATATTAAAAAGCTAGACAATAGCAAGTGTTGTTCCAAAGTGTACAGCCACTTTGGAAAAGTTTGACAGTTCCTCAAAAAGTAAATATAACCATGCGATGTGGTGCATGCCTGTAGTTCCAGTTACTCAGAAGGCTGAGGTGGGAGGATCGCTTTAGCCCAGAAGTTAGAGTCCAGCCTGGACAACATGATACCCTATCTCTCTCTCTCTCTCTCTCTTTTTTTTTTTTTTTTGAGACAGTATTTCACTCTATCACCCAGGCTGGAATGCAGTTGCGCCATCTCGGCTCACTGCAACCTCCGCCTCCTGGGTTCAAGCCATTCTCCTGCCTCAGCCTCCTGAGTAGCTGGAATTACAGGCACCCACCACCATGACCAGCTAATTTTTGTATTTTTATTAGAGATGGGGTCCCTCCATGTTGGCCAGGCTGGTCTCTAACTGCTGGCCTCAGGTGATCCGCTTTTCTTAGTCTCCCAAAGTGCTGGGACTACAGGCATGAGCCACTGTGCCCAACCTGATACCCCATCTCTTAAAAACAAAACAAAACAAAACAAAAAAAGAATTACCATATGACCCAGCAATTCTAAGTATATATCCAAGGGAGAGGAAAATGTATGTCACATAAAAAATTGTATCTGTCTGTTTATAACAGTGTTAATAGGCAAAATGTGAGAACAACCCAAATGTTCATTAGTCTATGTGTTGTAGACAAACAAAATGTGGTTTAGCCATACAATGGAATATAATTTAGTAATAAAAAGAAATGAAGTACTAACTAATGCTACTACATGGATGAGCCTTGAAAATATTATACTAAGTGAAAGAATGCAGTCACAAAATATCGTAGACTGTATGATTCCCTTAATATGAAACGTCCAGAATAGGCAAATCCGTGAAGGCAGGAAGTAGATTTGTGATTGCCTAAGGCTGGGGGTGGGGGATGGAGAGTGATTGCTAATGAGTATGGGATTTCATTTGGGGTTGGGGGGGTGATGAAACTGTTATAAAATTAGATAGGGATGACGGTGGTATAACTCTGTGAATATACTAAAACCCACTGAAGTGTATACTCTAAATGAGTGAATTTTATGATAGGTAAATTATATCACAGTAAAGCTACTACAAATAAGAGTCCATTTTTTTCTGTGGGTACTTATTATTTTAGCTGTGTTGATCTCACTCTGCTGTTTCCCAGCTCAGATCTTTATACATGCTGTGCTGGGAATGCTCCTCCCAATTTTGTCTACCTGGCAAATTCCCACTTACTCAACACTCAGCTTTCACATTAACCCTCCTGTGAAGCTTTTGTGCTCCCAGAAGAGCAGCACTTTTCTGCATTGCCTCTTTATTTGGTACTTGTGTAAAAACAGTTGCATATTTTTCACTGTATGGACACCCTTAATTTTCTTTTTGCTTGGCTCTCTTCTGTGGATGGTGTTCCTCCCTGTGGACAAGGAATGTGTCTTACCACATTTGCATCTATCCTGGGTGCCCATCATTCTGCCTGCACATATCAAGCACTCAGTAAGTACTTGTTAAAATTGAACAGAAGAATTTGAAGGCATTGGAATAAAGCTCAAGAGTAAATAGCAGAGAAAGTGTTACCCAAGGTTGTGGTCATGAACAGCATTTCCTAATTAGACTGCTAAGAATGTGGTAATAACATGGCATTCAAGGCACTTGCAGTTATAAAAGCTCTCAGATCTACCCTTCTATCACCCTAGCTATACTTCCAAAACCAGCTAGCTTTTTGGTTTCATTCCTTCTTCCCTCCTACCTTGCTTCCCCTCCTCCTCTCTCTCTTTCTTTTTATTTATAAGCCAACATACGCATAATTGTTCCTATTTAAAATTTTTCTGACTTTCCATTTTGAAGTAATTTTTGGCTCGTAAAAATATCACAAAAATCAAATAGTTCTCATATCCCCTTCACTGAACTCACCAAATGTTAACATCTTACAAAACCACGGGACAATGAACAACACTAGGAAATTAACATTTATGCAATACTATTAACTAACTTACTGACCTAATTTAAATCTTGCCAATTGTTCCGTTAGTGTTCTTTTTCTGGTCCAGGATCCTATACAAGATCAGAGTCATGACTTCTTGATCTCCTCCAATCCTCCAATCTGAGGCAGTTTTTCAGTCTTTCATAACCCCGACACTTCTATGGAGCACTGGGCAATTATTTGAAGAATGTCCCACAATTTAACAAAGGCCTGTGAGACACTTGTAGGCATTGTGCTAGGCTCTGAAGTGCTTTAGTTTAGGTTCAGTTTTTGCTCCCAGGAAGTTGATCTTATTGTGGAGAGGAGCTGAGATGCACAAATTAACAGATAATTACAATGCAGTGTAGTAAATGCTATAATAAGGTAAACACTGAGTATAGAGAGGACATCAGAGGGGGCAACTAATTATGCCTTGGGGGACCTGGAAAGACTTCTTGAAAGAGATGACATCTAAACTAAGAACAGAAGCATGAGGAATGGTGACCCAGACAGAAGGTGGGGGCCCTAGAGAGAAAGGTGGTCCAGGCAAAATTTAATCCATCAAGTACAGCAGAATACTGCAGTCATTTTAAGGAATAATCTAAATACTCCTTGTAAAAATCTTTATAATCAGGACCACATTTGAACATGTTGAAGAAATCCTCCTTGACCTTTTCTGTCTAGTCAGAATTCGTTTAAAAACCCTTGACATTCTGACATTCATCCTTGTACTTTGGCAATTTTAGAAGTTCTTTTTTTTTTTTTTTTTAATTTACAACATCACAAATTATTATTATTATTATTATTATTATTATTATTATTATACTTTAAGTTCTAGGGTACATGTGCATAACGTGCAGGTTACATATGTATACATGTGCCATGTTGGTGTGCTGCACCCATCAACTCGTCAGCACCCATCAATTCATCATTTATATCAGGTATAGTTCTTTGATAAAACTGACTTTAAGAAGCACAATAAATGTGAAGCTAAAGAAGAAAAAACAATTTTTTAATTGAAGTGAATTAATGCAGATAAATTCCGAGGCACATGAGCCTCTGAAGAGTGTGATTAGGGATGATATAAAAGGAAATTAATTTATCAGAGGAAATCTGGACTTGATCATTGCCAAGAAGCAATCACATAAATATCATCATAAAATTAGACAAAATCATGCAATTGTGTAACCTTTTTGTATCTTATAATACTCCATGGGAATAGTCCCCCTTTGGAGACAAGGGTTATATTAAGTTCGTGCAAGAGGTAGCTGGCCAGATTCATTTAAAGCTGGGCATCAGCAGATTGACTGATGAACTCAAAGCTGCCATCACTCAGGTTCAAGAATTTTTGCATAGGAACCTTTGAATAAGATTCTTTTTTTGTGTGATGGAGTCTTTCTCCATCGCCCAGGCTGGAGTGCAGTGGCATGATCTCCACTCACTGCAACCTCCGCGTCCCGGGTTCAAGAGATTCTCCTGCCTCAGCCTCTCTAGTAGCTGGGATTACAGGCACGCACCACCACCATGCCCAACTATTTTTTGTATTTTTAGTAGAGACAGGATTTCGCCACGTTGGCCAGGCTAGTGAATAAGATTCTTGGCTGCGATTTAGAAACAAATTATTATTTAAGGATGAGTCTATAGGTAAACTGTATACCTAAAGTGGAAAACTTCTTCCCTCCCCTTCCTCCTCCTTTTCTTCTCCATTTTCTCTTCTGGTAAGCCTTTTCCCTGTCTTACCCCACCTGTCAAAACTTGACCAAACATCATTCTTCGTGTCTTTGGCTACTGTGATTGGCTTGAAGGTAGGAACAATACTTTAGCAGGGCCAATCAGAGCTTTTTGCTGGGATATTTCAAACTGATTCTGGAAAGAGAGGCCACCTTGCTCTCTAGCTATGGAGTTAGATGAATAGGAATCTGGAAGCCATGACTAGCCATATATCACTTACTTGTTGGGAAAGATCTGCATCCAACGTGTGAGAAAAACAGAAAAGAGGCTGAGAAAGAGCTCTGATAGCATTGGCTCCAACCATTCTTCGATATTATTACTTTTTTCTTTTGTTTATTTTTTAACAGCTTTATTGGGATATCATTTGCATACCATACAATTCACTGATTCAAAGTGTACAGTTCAATGATTTTTACTACATTAACAAAGTCATTAACCGCAGTCGACCTTATATTTTCACCTGCTACCCTGCCAAAAAGCTGCTCTATCCATTAGTAGTCACTCTTTATTTCTCCCTAACCACCCCAGGCCTAGGAAGCTACTAATTTAATTTTATTTATGCTTTTTTCTTTTTTCCTTTTCCTTCCTTCCTTCCTTCCTTCCTTCCTTCCTTCCTTCCTTCCTTCCTTCCTTCCT